>NC_056733.1:1842586228-1842838728 GCF_019279795.1 Protopterus annectens | reverse complement strand
ACCATAAATGTAGATGTTCGGGTGTATTCACTGTTGCAGTCATTACTCTTGGGGTTATCCTGCTGGCAGGCTACCCTCAGTCGGCCAGAATTCCAAAGTCTAGGTCCGGCGTCAGTTGCTGTCACCTCTTCCCTGACGTCAGTGCGCCAGGGGTATAAAAGATGCAGCCGACGCCATTTTCTTCAGTTTTTCTTGCCCCAGATGTCAGATGCCCCCAAAATGGTAGGCTGAAAAATATGCCAATAAAAATGCATGCACAAAAATAACATTTCCTTCATCTACAAGCAAATACAACAAATAGGTTGTATAGGATAGAGAAGTGCAGATAAGTCCCAGCAAAGAAAAGGGGGATGGTGGGTGGGTAACCTGGACTGCAACAGTGAATACACTCGAACATCTACATTTATGGTAGGTACACAACTGTACTATGTTCATCATGTTTCACTGTTGCAGTCATTAATCTTGGGTTGAATCCTAAAGCTGAGGAAGGGTGGCTGGGCTAAATAGGATTAGGAGAGGCTATGAGGTCCTGCAGGACTGCAGTGGCAAAGCCTGATCTGGAGTTAGAGTAAAGAGGTAAGTGGTAGTGCTTTGTGAAGGTGTGCACTGAACTCCAATTTGCAGCCTCTAAGATATCTTTGGTTGGTACTCCTCTGATGAAGGCTGCTGAAGTGGCTGCTGCTCTGGTGGAATGAGGCCTAATGCCCTTAGGCACTGAGTTGCCATGTTGAAAATAGCAGAAATGGATGCAATGGCCTATCCATTTAGAAACAGTCTGTTTTGAGATAGCCTTTCCTTGTGATCCTGCAGCATATGACACTAACAGTTGCTCAGTCTATCTGAAAGCTTTAGTTCTGTCCAAGTAGAAGCGTAACTGCCTGTGTATGTCCAAAGAATACAGAATTTTCTCACCCTTGTTCTGTGGATTAGGATAAAAGGTTAGCAGGTGAATGGTTTGGTTAAGGGCCACACTGGACACCACCTTAGGCATAAATGTAGGGTTTGTCCTCAGAGAAACCCTGTCTGAATGAAAAATGATGAAAGGTTCCACAGCCATGAGTGCTTATAATTCCGAGACTCACCTTGCAGAGATTATTGCTAGGAGCAGAACTGTTTTCCAGGATAAGAATTTTATATCTGCTGTTGATGCTGGCTCGAAAGGAGGCAGTGTGAGTTTTTCCAAAACATAATTGAGGTCCCAGGCCAGAATTGGTGCTTTCCTTGGAGGCCTAATATTTTTGGCCCCTCTGAGGTACTGCCTTATTAAAGGATGAGAAAAAATAGGTAGTTCTGTATTGTAATGGGCTGAAATGGCAGAGGCATGAATCTTCATTGATGAGAAGGAAAGGCCTTTGTTCAGCATCTCAGTTAGGTATTGTAAAATCTGAGGGATATTTGGTACACACGTGTCAATGCCTTGTTCCTGGTTCCAAGCAAAGAATCTCTTCCATTTTTCTGCATAATATTTTCTGGTGCTGGGCCTCCTGACCTCCAAGATAACATCCATAACAGCTTTTGAAAGAGGAGTGTTCTGAATGGCTACATTATCTGCCATGCTGCCAGATTTAAGGTCCTGAGTTGGCTGTGCAGGATCTGATTGTTTTGTTGGGTCTGCAAGTGAGAAGTTTGAGGCAATATCCATGCTGGACCTTCAGACAAGCTCTTTAGGATTAGGTACCAGTGCTGGCATGGCCAGTCTGGTGCAATCAGTATCATTTTTGGCTTCTCTTGTCTGACCTTTAGGAGTACCCTGGGAAGGAGAGGCAGTGGGGGAAAAGCATATACCGTTAAATTTTTTCAGCTGAAGGATAGGGCATCCACTTTCCATGCTTGCTTGTGATAAATCCTTGTGCAAAATCTCTGCAATTGGCAGTTGTGAGGGGAGGCAAATAGATATATGTCTGGGCATCCCCATTTCCTTATTATCATGCTGAAGACTTGTGGATTCAGTTTCCATTTGTGGGGATCCATGAGGTTTCTGCTTAGTTCGTCTGCCAGAGTATTTGTTTTTCCTGCCAGGAATTGTAAACTGAATGGCAGACCCTTGTTGTGGTGACAGGCTTCTGCCCACCATCGAAACTCCTGTTGTAGGCAGGGAATGAGTGCAATTACTGTCTCCAGGCTGTGGCAATGCTGAGTACAAACACTTTTTAGGTACCATTGTAGTTTCCTCATATGCAGTCTGGCATATGGAATTAGTAGAATGCAAGATGCCATGAAACCCAAGGCCTGCAGGAATTTCCTTGTAGATAAGTGGGTTTTTGTTGCCAGTTTCTTGAAGTAAGTAGTCAGATGCTTTTGTTTCTCTGGCGTGAGATAAGTCATCTGGGCAGTTGTATTTAAGCTTGCACCCAGGAATATTATGTCTTGAAAGGGCACTAGTTTCGATTTATTTTCGTTTACTGTGTACCCTAGGTCAATTAGTGATCTTTTTACAAATGCCAGATGCTTCAGAAGAATGTCTTTGTTCTCTGCTTGAATTAGGCAGTCGTTCAAGTAGGGATATATTTGAATTCCTTTTTGTCTGCAAAACGCTATTACTGGTGCCAGGCATTTTGTGAAGACCCTGGGCACAGTAGATAAGCTCAAGGGCAGTGCAGAGAATTGGTAATGCATTGAGCCAGTTATGAATCTGAGGTATCTTCTGCAAGATTGTCTGATTGGGACATGCAGGTATGCCTCTTTTAGGTCCAAAGTTATGAGCCAAGCCTTCTTGCCCAGCATGGGCAGTAGCTGCTGTAGAGTCAACATCTTGAATTTTGGAACTTCCAGAAACGTATTTAAAATTGACAGGTCCAGTATTGGTCTCCAGGTTTTGTCCTTTCTGGGTACTAGAAAAAGTCTGGAGTAAAATCCTTGCCCCTGCTCTTGTTGTGGTACTTGTTGAATGTCCCTCATGTCCATGAGGGCTGTAATTTGTTTTTGTGCCTCTGCCCATTGATTGTGTGGCAGGTCTGGCATACCTTTTGACCTTGGTAGGGTGTGAAAATGGAACCTGTAGCCTTGGGACACTATGTTCAGGACCAATTTGTCTTGGGTAACCATTTGCCAATTTGATAAAAAAAAGTGCTAGTTTTCCCCCTAAGGGGGCAGTCAAAAGAAAAGTGCTTGGATCTGGTTGAGGAAAGTCATTGGGACTGTTTCCTGTAAGGTTGTGATTTGTCCTCTCCTCTTTTGGAGGTAGGAGAACCCCATTGTTTAGGCCTGTATGAGCCTTGGGGCTGAGATCTGCCTCTGGGACACTTGTATCTGCCTCTTTGTGGTCTGTCTGACACTGGAAAGAACCAATTTTTAGTGGGCCAGTTCCTTTTAAACCTGGGTGGCTGCACCTGTAAGAAATCCTTGTCTGTCTGCATGGATTTTGCTTTATCCTCCATTTTTTTCAACACTTCTTCTGCTTTAGTACCAAACAAAGTATCATGCTGTAATGGTGCATCTAATAATTTTGCTTTAACATGACCAGGCAGATTCTGTTCCTTTAACCAAGCATGCCTTCTAATAACAGAACAGCAGCCCTGCAAGAGGCCTCCAGTGAATCATAACCACATTGCAAAGTATGCTTTCCCACTTGTTCAGCTGCATGCAATAAATCCCACAATTCTTTGTTCTCTGAACCTTCAGTATTTGTCAACAATTTCTGTTTAAGCAGTGACATTAAATATTACTGATATTTAAGCATATGAAACTGACAATTTAAAGCCCTTACAGCCAGGGTAGCAGAAGTGTAGACTTTTTTCCCCCATCGGTCTAGAGCCCTAGAATCCCTATCAGAGGGGACAGGGTTTTTTGCAGTGGAATCTTTAACCCCTTTGGGACTATGAGATATAGTTTCTGGGTCAGCAGCGGGGTTTTTATTTAGGAATTTATGAGAATCCGGGACCCTGTAGTACCTGTCTGGCTTAGCAGGTGTAGGGGATAAAGAGTCAGGGGACAGGCCGGACACTGAAAATACATCATCTACAATATTTAGGACAGGTGGAATAGCAAGAGGTCTGTGCTGAGGAAGTAGCAGAAAGTCTCTGAGCCTTTTCTTAGATTCAGAATAATCTTGACTCTCCCAGTGGAAATGCTCCCTCGTGGTATGCAGGGTTTCCCCAAAAGAATAATCCTCAGGAGGAGAGGCTGAAGGAATGGATTCTTCAGCATCAGCATCTTCATAGGGAAGCATGGAGTAATCTTGTTCAGAAGAGGAATCAGAGGAAATAGAATACTGATCAGAAGAATCATACTCTGTCTCTTGCCTAGGCCTCTTATCAGGAGGGGGATGGGAGCCCCTGATCAAACTAATTAGGTCTTCGGCCATTTTGAGCATCTGTTTTTTAGGCAAGGAAGTCTGAGAAGGAGAATGCTGTAGTTGTTTCTTTGTCTTTAGAGCTGCTTTAGTCTTTGTCTTTGAAGCTGAAGATGGCTTAATATATAGTTGTGTAGGTCTGAAGACACCCTCAGAAGCCGATGCCTGCTCAGCGGCTCTGGACCCATCTGAGGGAATGATTTCCGAGTGTCCAATATCTTGAGTTTCCAGAGGCCCAGTTGGCTCCACATGGGAGTTGGAACCAGCCTGTGGCTCTGAGGTAGCGGGCACCAGGGGCTGCGAAAGTGCCTCACTGAGAACCGGCGACTGGCCTAGCAGAGGCTTCGTCATCGGTTTTGGACCTCGGATGCCTATGCTTTTCCTTGTCGTTGCGTTTTTTGTAAACTCCAGTTGTCAGCTGGTCTGATGGCATTATATAATTAAATCTTCGGCCAAATTAATGAAATGCAAAATCGAACTGACGTCTGATAGTGCATTGGTTAAATCTAGCACAAAACCGACAGCTAGCAACGTTGTGATCAGGGCCTAGACACGGAATACAGTAAGAGTGAAAATCCTTATGAGGTATTTGCTTCCCACAAGAAATACAGTTGTTAACTTTTTCTGACATCGATCTGGAGCAAGAAAAAAGTTTCCCCAACGGGGTACTTAGCTTTAATGAAAACTTTGGTTCTGAAATTCAGATTGAAAATCTCAGGAGTCGACCGACCAGCACTTGCAAACTGCTTTTGCTTCGGGCACCGTGCAGCAAGAAAGACTGAAGAAAATGGCGTCGGCTGCATCTTTTCTACCCCTGGCACACTGATGTCAGCGAAGAGGCGACAGCAACCGACGCCGGACCTAGACTTTGGAATTCTGGCTGACTGAGGATAGCCTGCCAGCAGGATAACCCCAAGAGTAATGACTGCAACAGTGAAACACGATGAACATAGATACGTTCCTCGTGAAGAGAGAGAAAAAGGGTCTGATAATCATTCCACTTACCAATAATTAAATAGCTAAATAAATGGTGGAGAGACTGAATGAAAAACTTGTGTATCACATAGTTCATTTCTTCTAACACATTAGCAGGAGAAATATGTTTTCATTTTATTTATTTAACATACTCAGAAAGTTGAGTTAATTAAAAGAACCCCACTGCTGTTAATGGATAACTTTTAGAGTTGCCATGTGCACAGCACACCAAGCACTTATCAGACAGTGACTTAAGGCACTGAGCTGAGACAATTGCAGTTTGAAACAGAGATGTACATCAGTCTGCTGTTGCTAACTACCCCCACCCATACAACAGAAAATGAATATTGTGCAACAGCAGAACTTTATCCCTTTATAGTAGTGCTGGGATGCATTGCGCCTTGTGCATATTTTGGGGGTACTGCAGGGTTGTAAGGAACACATCACAGTGATGCTGTATGTCCTGCTCTTGCACTCTGCTATGGCTGGAGATATCATGCTCAGATCACCCTGTGTAGGCCTGTCATTGCAGCCTGGGTGTTGTACGTGATCATGACACCGTAGGCACTCAAGAAGATGGTTGGATTATAGAAAGGGTACACCCCATTGCAGACTGAAAGCCTACAGTCATATAACACTCTAGGTAGTGGAGACAGTAGGGCTAGAATGTAAAAGGTGCTGTGGGGATTATATATGTATGATGAGGGCTCACCCCCAAGCATCACAGTGAAAGGGTTGTTAATTAATAATGAATGTGCATAATATCACATCACTGTACATCCTTCACTAAGTGTGTGTGTGTGTTCATACAGCCTTACATTAGGAAGTAGAACTGCTCCATGTAACATGTACAGGATGTACATTATATAACCCACTGTTGTTAGGTTAGTATGTCAGAATAACCAAACTAGTTTGGAAACTTACTGCATTACCCTACAGTAATTTCAAATTCAGATATAATACACCACATTCTGCATCTGATTTGGACTTCATAAACTATAAATGATCTTATAAAATTAAGTACTTATATTATGAGACTATTACTTGATAGAGAAATCAGTAACAATGGTCAATAATACAAAGTAAAGTCTTATCATATTATGGTAAAAGTCCCAGTATGAACCACTCCAAGCATGGCAGAACACTATGATTTACATGACAGAAACTTCATTTAATTCCTTCAGCTATCGTTTGTGTAACAGAGATGCAATGTATTCTCTAGAGACTGTATGGTATGCAGTTGAGCTCTGTTTGAATTTTGTTACTGTTACTGTATATGTTGCAGAAATAGTTGCATCAATTCTGTGCACTATCTAAGGCCTGTTACACAGTAACATAATATTTTTGCAGTGATACTTTGCTTTATATTTTAATCAAGAGATGGTCTTCTCACTGCATTCCTTCTCTGAATCTCACCTCATATTTCAATAGAGGGACTGTTGTTGTGTCTTTCGGCTTTTCCCGGTTAGGGGTCACCACAGTGGAACTCCGGTCCGCTAATGATAGGCAGTAGATTTTTACATGCCGAGTTGCCAGCCCTGATGCACAACCTTCAAAGAAGGTACGCCCATTCATGCATGTCTCCACATAGAAGATGCTCTAGCTGAGAATCGAACAGGACAACGTCTTACTGTGTGGCGATAACGGTACCGCAGCACCACCACCGCAGTTACAATCATTATAATATATGTATTATAGCAAAGGATGACTTACAATATACTCTTTTTTTATATTGGCAGTACATACAGTAGTTAATTGAAGATGTGAATTAAGACTGAATAATTATCCTGCTCAATGAACTAGGGTTTAAGTAATGTGTGCAAAATGTACTTAAACAACTTTCTGTCTCACATAGCAAGACATCAGACAAGAAATTTAAACAGGAAAGTCATATAGTAAAATTGTATATTTACTATACCATTATCTATCACAATAAAAAAAAGTGTACTACATGTTTAATACATATGGGTAGGTTGATAAGGTTAACATGCATTCTCCAATGCTTGCATGCTCTGTTGACCACAAACTTTGCATTTTGTTAAGATAAGTTCCAAAAGTTCAGCTGTGGTGAAGTTCAGACAGCAGTCGGGAGTAGAAGAGGGGTAGGAATTCTAATGTTGATCTCTTACGAAATCTCCTATTACAGGTCATGAGAGCACAGCAGGTTTTATTTAATTCCATCACAGCAGTATGAGAGTTGTGCAGTATAGAAGGAGAGGCAATTATAAACCATTAATTGCACACTCTGACTACCTTGCATAGCATGAGGCACAAATCATTGATTTGCAGTGCACCTACAATGTGTGAACAGTGGTTATAAATAAATGTACTGTCTTTGAATTATGGCAATGAACTGAGACTATAAAATGACATTTTTCAATATACGAACTAAATGACATTAAAGCAGTACAGCAATGTTCTCTTTTCAATTTGTTTCCCTTTGTACTGCCTTATGAAATGGTATAATTACTTTGTATTCTTAAGTTTTAGTAAAATATAGGGTGAAAGTTATTAAGTTTCAGTTTTGTAAAATGTATTTCTTTAATACATTCTATTTTGGTGTTTTGAGTTGTTCTGTGCTTTACACACACACACACACACACACACACACACACACACACACACACACACACACACACACACACACACACATGTTTTTTTTTAATTTTCATAAACGTTGTACTGAAAATGTGGGGTTAATTTAACAGTAAACAGATGTTTAGGTAAATCAAAATGAGAAGACCTAGCGAAAGGTGTTAGACAATATGAAACAATATAATACTAAATATATCCATATATGTAATCACTGTATACACAAACAGCTTAAAACTTAAAAATCTGAACTTAGACAGCATATTTACTTGTGGCTGTCAACTGCAATACTTATTATCATTCAATAACTCGAGGTCCAACATTATGAATTTAAAGAAAGCAGTCTTCTTGGATGAAAACCATTTTCACCTAAGATTGTAAAACTATACTTTTCCTTTGACAGCTTGTATATAGATATTGTTTTTTTTCTGGGTATCATTTATTTTTATTTTATTTTATTTTATTTTATGTCATGCTATTTATGTTTGTTAATTGGCATAGAACACTGCTCTCATTGGACTGTTTGTGGATTCTTCCTCAGAGTTTAAAACAGAAAATATAATAAAGTACAATATATGGCATACAGTAAGCTGCAGTGGTGCAGCGGTAGCATTGTTGCCTCACAGCAAGAGGTTCTCCCGTTCAATTTTCGGCTGGAGTGCCTTCTGTGTGGAGTCTGCATGTCCTCCCCGTGGTTGAGTGGCGTTCAAAAGACATGCGTAGAATGGGTGTGCCTTCACTGAAGGTTGGGCATCGAGCTGGCACCTCGGCACCCATAAAAATAAAATCTACTGCCAATCATTAGCAGACCAGAATTCTGCTGTGATGACCCCTAACCGGGAAAAGCCGAAAGAAGAACAAACAATATATGGCATACAGTATGATAAGAAAGTAAGAAATAATCAGTAGACATACAATACAAATTCAGTACAAAAGAACAAGCATAGAAGGAAAATGAGAAATTGTCATTAAGAGAGTAATTAAGTAGAAAGGTAATGAAATACCATCAGCAATGAGGAGATTAAACCGCATGGGCAGTACTAGTTGTGCCTATGTATTAAACCGCATGGGCAGTATTAGTTGTGCCTATGTATTAAACTGCATGGGCAGTATTGGTTGTGCTTATGTATTAAACTGCATGGGCAGTATTAGTTGTGCCTATGCATTAAACCACATGGGCAGTATTAGTTGTGCCTATGTATTAAACCGCATGGGCAGTATTAGTTGTGCCTATGTATTAAACTGCATGGGCAGTATTAGTTGTGCCTATGTATTAAACCACATGGACAGTATTAGTTGTGCCTATGTATTAAACTGCATGGGCAGTATTAGTTGTGCCTATGTATTAAACCGCATGGGCGGTATTAGTTGTGCCTATGTATTAAACTGCATGGGCAGTATTAGTTGTGCCTATGTATTAAACCGCATGGAAAGTATTAGTTGTGTCTATGTATTAAACTGCATGGGCAGTATTAGTTGTGCCATTGTATTAAACTGCATGGGCAGTATTAGTTGTGCCTATGTATTAAACCGCATGGGCAGTATTAGTTGTGCCTATGTTTTAAACCGCATCGGCAGTATTAGTTGGGCCTATGTACATTATATAAACAGCTGACATCCTGGCTGGGTGGGCAGCTCCTTGTGTCTTGTAGTACAGTGGTGCACATGTACAACTAGGAGATGAAGTCAGAGGGTGGCAGAATTAGGTAATTTCATTTATTGGGTCACAGGTGCAAGATATCTCTTTGAGAAGTAAGTATTTCTGTTCGTTTCTGAACACTTTAAAGGAGTGGTATTATGATAAAGAGGTCTTTCCTCATTGCAGCTAATGTGTCTGAATTGCTATTTTACATGATCGTGTTAACTGCCTCTTTTTTTATCTCAGCAGTTAATGATCATGACTGTTTTCTTTTTGAATCACTGCCTTTTTCTCTTAAATTGAAAAGCATAAGTAGTTTATGTATGATCGCATGCTTATGGGATGCTTTGTAGAGACAGGTCATTTTGAGAAAATGTTTTTTTATTTTTATTTTTCTGCAGGTACAAAAAGAAGCTGCCAAATGTAGTCTTGACAGGTGACGGGTCTGGAACAGAAGTAATGTATAACAATTAATATTAGCTATGACATTATTCAGGGCTTATAAGTTAGTTATTTAGTTAGGAAGTTAGTGAGTTTTTTTTTTTTTTTGGTGGGGGTATTTCATGTATAGGGTATCTTTTTGGTAAAATTTTTAAATTGTGAATGTCAAAATGCAGGGGTCACTAAGGGAAAGAGTACTTGGCTTGAGGACATAAATTTAGAGAAATCAGTAATAATGATCAATAATACCAATTATTGATTGTATCTCTAAATGGAGTTCTGATATACTGTTTTCTTGAACTAACTGTGAAAGCCCTATGGAGGTTAGGAGGTCTATCATTTCTGGGTACCTGGGTCCCAAGAGATTGATGTTAGGCGGTTAGGAGAACTATTGCTTCTTGGTATATGGGTCATATGAGGTTGATATTAAAGTCTGCTGATGAATATGTTTGTAATTGGATTAATGCATTATTAACAATTATGTGAAAGCAGTTTGAGTTTGTTTTGGTGACTTGGAGGGTAATAACTGACCAGGGTGTGGTAGAAGGGTTTAGCCAACAGTAGGTTGCAGTATTTTACTGCTTTAACGTGTGTGTGTGTGTGTGTGTGTGTGTGTGTGTGTGTGTGTGTGTGTGTGTGTGTGTGTGTGTATGTGTGTGGTATTATATACTAGATTATGCCATAATGCTCCATGGTCACTACAAAGGTTGAGCTCATCATTTTTCCCTGAAATGTAGAAATCTTAGCATTGATTATGCATTGATAATGCAAGATATGGTTAGAAATTGTAAGAGGTTTAACTGACGGAGAGGGGGGCTGCACTGTATGTGATTGTCAGTGTTGTCTCCTGTTAAGGAAGACTTCTTGTGGTACATTTGTTTCATTAAAGTGAGTCTTGATTAAGGTGTTGCAGGGACATGAGAAGGAGCACGAGTCAAATGGCTGAATTCTCAGTGGCAAAGTATATTCTGGCCTGACTGTTGTTTTCTGTATGAAATAAAACATAAGACTCCTAAATCTCTTTTAATCTGGAAGGCAAACTTCAAGGCAGGGCAGAATAAAATATATTTTCTGAATCTTTTAAATGAGTGTTTAGCAAACTGAGATTTTAATGACTAATGTCACTTTTCTGAAGAAAAAAAAAGTTTTTTTAAATCTGTGAAATGACTGAAAGATTAGTAATCTATGTACATTATTCGCAATATCCACCATCTCTGCAAACAACATAGTCTTGTACAAAATCTAATGAGTAAGCGATTGCTGAATTTGAAACCTATACATTATGCAAAGTGTACTGCAGACAACACTGATATGATTATGAAATTTACAATGCATTTAACAAAATTTAGTTTATTGATCAAAGTAAAATTAAAAACATGCTGTGTTGAGAAGTTTGGATAAGTAACGTATAAAATGTAGTACCTTGAGTCTGATATGATATTTTTATTCTTTTTCTGCATAAACCTTAACCCAAATATCTTCTTGTTTTAGCACCTTTATTAAATAATCACTTAAAACACAGGCAAATATATACTAACACAAAAGAAAATAACCCATATTATTTTCTTTCGTTTACACAAATTATGCTCTCAAATATCTTCTTTGAAGATTTCAAAGGATCTAGGGTACATAACCCAATTAAGTATTGTTTAGCTTTCAGTTTAATTTTTGTCTATTGCATTATTTTTACAGAGATGTAGTAAAGCAATATACCCTAACATCAGGAAGCATCCAAAAGTAAGATGAATCAGTGATTATTTTTTTCTCAGCATAGAAAACAAAATAAATCAAGATATTTAATTAACTGGTAAACCATTCAAGAGATAAACAAATTGAACACATTCAACAAATGTATGCTCTGTACTGCATTACGGCTACTATCCCTGCTGTGCTTTGATACTGAAATCCGTAGGATGCTTTGTAGAAAATGTGTTTTTTTTAAAATTGATCTTCTCAGCATCTGATTAGTATATGCAATTTTGATAAATTATCAATGCAATTAAAAATCTGAAGGATTATTTCTTACATTTGCTACCATTTGTTAGTTGGCTTATTCTGTGTACTGTTATCCTAGTAGGAAAATTATTGTAACTTTATTTTCTCCTGTTGTACTTTGTCTTTTCTACATCCTCTGCTGAAAAGATGTTTGCTTTTACAAACCAAGTCAGACTAACCTGGTAAACAAACAAACAAACAAACAAAATAATAAATAAATAAATAGCTGCTCTAAATTAGTAATGGAAACATTGAAATTATTCACAAACCACTAAGGAGGTGTATGTGTGACCACCTTAATAAGAAAGAATATATAAGACTACTTCAAGGGAAGCTGGAAGCTTCAAATCTTAAAATATTGCTATAGGAAGGTGTAATTTCGAAAAATGCCAGTAAAGTAAAAATATAGAGCACTGAATAAACCAAGTACACTTTCATGGACTAATTAATAGGGAGTGAAAAAAGAGAAGGAAAATAATAAACATGAATGTAGTGTAGGTGTCAGCATGGGCAATGATGATTTAAGGAGAGCAAAAGATCACTCATTACTCGGTTTTTAATCTATTAGAATTGTCACAGAGTAGAAAGAATAGATAAAGACTGCAAAAGATCATCCAGACTCTGTCACAGCTTGCTGTAAAGGAAATATTAGTTTGGTTATGCGTTCTTGTATTTTGTATTACTTTGTTGCATACTTCTATTTTGTGCATTGCGATTCATTTTTACACTGTTTTACTTGTATTCTGCTTTTAATTGCATGTTTAAACCAGGAAAGAGACCACAGCTGTGTCTTTTGTGAGTCACAAATAAATTAAGGTTTTTCAAACCACCCACCATGGTTCTGTTGTGTTTTTAAAACCAACTGTCTATCTAGTTGCCTGCCCTTTCTGTTAATTTGACCACATATCTCCTGCCCTCTCCTCTTTCATTGGCTATTGTGAGTAAGCACAAAGTTATCATTTTGTGAAACCACTTCCCTTCAACTACTTAAATTTATTGGCCATCCCACTGTATTCCAAAGAGCCAGAATACAAAGTGCCAACCCCTTCCAATCTAACTTGCTCTTTTAAAATTACTGTCTCTCCACTTAAATAGCTAAATCTTAAGACACCACCTCTTTCATGTCTAACTGTTTAGTGTACACCGTAGCTCTTAGGATATTAACCCATTTTCCATCTTACCCTCAAAATCAGCAACATTATTGCATGACCACCAATTATTGCAGGGCCCACATTCTGCCTCTCAGTAGTCATCCTGTGATTTGTCCTTTCTGTTTGCTCCCAGTGAGAGAACAAGCATAGGAAAATTATTTTCTGGGGAGGACTAATCACCAGAAATCCTAATAACTGTTTGATAATCCTTTACACACACAGTCAACAAACACAGAAACAATGGTAGCTACATCTCAGCCATATTTTTAGACCTTTCCAAGGCCTTTGATATGGTAAACCATGACAAACTCATTGACACACTTGCAGATTTAAATCTGAGCCCATCTAACACTTCCTGGTTCAAAAATGATCTAATAGGCAGTAAGATGGCAACAGCAACTCTCCTCACTCCTACCAGTATCACTAGGGGATCCCACAAGGTTCAGTCCTTGGGCCACTACCATTTTCTATCTTTACCAACAAACTGCACACAGCCACACTCCATGTCTCCATCATACAACACGCAGATTATTCCACTCTCATCTGAGCCTCTCCCTCCCCTGAGACCCTCTCCCACCAAACACAATCCTTTTTTCTTGCTGTTGAGCATCGGCTCTCAGTTTCACATTTAATACTAAACCCCAATAAGACTCAGCTCATTATTTTCCCACTCACACATCACTCCTCCTATACTATTAACGTTAACATTACCTATTAACAACACTATCATATCACTAGTCACTCACACATCACTCCTCCTATACTATTAACGTTAACATTACCTTCAGTAACAACACTATCATATCACCAGTCACTCACACATCACTCCTCCCATACTATTAACGTTAACATTACCTTCAGTAACAACACTATCATATCACCAGTCACTCACATCACTCCTCCTATACTATTAACGTTAACATTACCTTCAGTAACAACACTATCATATCACCAGTCACTCACATCACTCCTCCTATACTATTAACGTTAACATTACCTTCAGTAACAACACTATCATATCACCAGTCACTCTCCTCCCATACTATTAACGTTAACATTACCTTCAGTAACAACACTATCATATCACCAGTCACTCACATCACTCCTCCCATACTATTAACGTTAACATTACCTTCAGTAACAACACTATCATATCACCAGTCACTCACACATCATTCCTCCTACACTATTAACGTAACATTACCTTCAGTAACAACACTATCATATCACCAGTCACTCACACATCACTCCTCCCATACTATTAACGTTAACATTACCTTCAGTAACAACACTATCATATCACCAGTCACTCACATCACTCCTCCTATACTATGTTAACATTACCTTCAGTAACAACACTATCATATCACCAGTCTAACAACACTATCATATCACCAGTCACTCACATCACTCCTCCTATACTATTAACGTTAACATTACCTTCAGTAACAACACTATCATATCACCAGTCACTCACATCACTCCTCCTATACTATTAACGTTAACATTACCTTCAGTAACAACACTATCATATCACCAGTCACTCACACATCACTCCTCCTATACTATTAACGTTAACATTACCTTCAGTAACAACACTATCATATCACCAGTCACTCACACATCACTCCTCCCATACTATTAACGTTAACATTACCTTCAGTAACAACACTATCATATCACCAGTCACTCACACATCACTCCTCCTATACTATTAACGTTAACATTACCTTCAGTAACAACACTATCATATCACCAGTCACTCACATCACTCCTCCTATACTATTAACGTTAACATTACCTTCAGTAACAACACTATCATATCACCAGTCACTCACACATCACTCCTCCTATACTATTAACGTTAACATTACCTTCAGTAACAACACTATCATATCACCAGTCACTCACACACAACTACTTGGGGTTATCATAGACAGCCAATTGAAGTTTGACATACATATATCCACCACCACAAAAAAACTGCATAAAAAAACTCGCCATGCTATACAGGAACAAACAGTTCCTAACTGACTCCACCTGAGCCAACATTGCATGTGCCCACCTTATTTCCACAGTCTTATATGCATCACCAATATTCACCAATCTCAGAAAATCAGACCTTGTCATTCTTCAAACCCTCTATAATAAAATTGCCAAATTTGCAACAAATATGCCCCATCGAACACATCACTGTACTCCTCTAAAAGCTGTTGATTGGATGGAACGTCCCAACCTCATTCTTTATAACCAGCTTATAACAAGCCACAAACATCTTCACTGCCCTGACAAAATCCCTGCTCTACAAAACTTACTTCACCCAAACACCAAAGCTAGAATTCTATGATCAAATCAGAAACTGCTACTACAGATAACAAAAACCAATAACTCCGCCGACACTTCCCTCTACAGCAACTCGGTTGCTAAGCAGTGGAACAGCCTCCTCCCAATATCACAACTATAACTACCCTCACCCCCTTCAAAAAAGCCATAAAATCCCATCTTCAGCATCTTTGGTTATGTAACTGCAACAACCCAGACTAATCTCCTCATAGTACTTTCAGCCTACCAATACATATCACTTTTTATTTACACCCCACTACTACTCCTTCCTTCCTCTGCTTCCCAGTATCATTTCTCCTGTTACATCTCTCTGCTTCTCCCTCTGTCATCTTCCTTTCCTATATCCAACTGACTTTATGCACAGCACACCTACCGATACTAGTATTATTTACACCCTTTGAATTATTCCTCTTCCTCTATATGTCTGCAGCCTTCCTGCTTACCCTACCTTTAGACCTTACCACCTACTACTCTCTATCAGCCCCTCCACTTTCAACTCATTATTTCCCAGTCTATACCTATCCTCTCTCCCCAGAACCCTTCCTAGCCAATCTATCATTTATACATATTTCATCCTACCAGCTATTTTATAATGTATATATCCCAAATACTCTGAAGAATTTGATGTCTAAAATCCTTTTTATGGTATTATTATCCAAAAGCATTATTAATAGAAAAAGTGTATGGATACGATATATAATTGCATGTAATCTGACTCTTTATCAACTGTCTAATGTAATATTTTACTGTGTACGTGGAGCTTTTCTCCCCCAGCCTCTGCTGAAAAAGGGCATGTGTCCAGTCGGACTTTCCCAGTTAACATATGGAAAATAAAAATAAATAAATAATAGGCGCCAGCTTGGAATTTGTACATATATTTTGCTCTTGGTGAGAGAAGGAGCAGAGCATAGATTCCTGGTGTTTTCCAGTTTGGGAATTGGGAAGTGAGTGCCTGATCTTGACCTTCCTGATTAGTCTAGTTGCTATTCAAGGCACCCACCAGGAAAAGGCTACAACAAGTCTGCAGATCCTTACATCATCTGGGACAACACTGTGGATCAGCACACAGGCTGTGTCCTGTTTCTCATCTTGAGATTGGTGCTACTGTTTTTCTTGTAATGAGAGAGGAGGTAAATGATCATAGTATCCCAGCAGAGTGAAGCTGTGGTGAGACGAACACGAGTAGTAGCCAGGCAGTAGCCTTTTAGGTAACTCCCCTTTTTCATCATTCTTGACAAGCGAATTTTTTCTTTTCAGTAAGGAACTGCTTGGTTTCCTTCTAACTTCAGAAAATCTGCCTAAATACTCCATAAATCATCAGACTCTACTTGTTAGTTTCCCTCCAAGTGTTTGGCAGTGCCCTGTATAGCAACAAACACCTTGAGTTGACATTTGTCCTGTAAAAGCGCCATTGAAATTTCACCATAACCTAGTTGCACATAGGACAATTAGTTTGCAGTGACAAATACTGCCCCTAGAGTTGCAAACCAGACACTCTTGACATTACTTCATATTCTCACTCCAATTCTCTAATCAATAAAAAAGATTCTGTTATCATAGATATGAACTTTCCCTGTTAGACATCTTGAGGCAATGCAGAAACTGTCTCATGTTTACTGACAACCAGTTTATTTATTTTATTTTTTATTTACTTGCAGTTGGTTTACCAGAATAGTCCACTGGGCAAAGATGAACCCGTTTTCAATGGAGTCCTGGGGAGAAAAGCTCCAAAAACAAGCAATGTTACAGTAAGGATTTAGATTACAATCATTACAAATACTACCGACTAGTGAAATACATTACAAACACTACATACTAGTGAAAAAGATTAAAGATACTACAGACTAGTGAAAAACATTACAGATACTACAGACTATTGAAAAACATTACAATATACAATATTGAGAAGCCATTACACCTTAAGGAAGCTTGCACTTAAGAGGTGCTTACTAATATATTCATTGTAAATAGCTTAGTACAAGCAAGAGCAGGATATGAGTTAGGAGAGTAAGTAAAATGAAAGTTGCCAGTGTAAAGAGGGGAGTAGATTATGTAGGGTGGGAGCAGGAGCATTCCCACTGGGATATTAGATGTGAGCGAAGAGATTTTTTGCATGAAAAGCGGTTTGAGGTTAATTCTGAAACAAACTGATATGGTATGTGACAGATGTATTTACACAATGTTACTGGAGGCAAAGCTCTCACATAAAAGTACCTCTAATGTCAATCAGGTTGTCAGCAGTACACACGCTGCACCCATCATATACAACTCAAAGCAGGCAAATAGACACACATATGCTGAGGCACTTAAAAGTTACCTTCCTAAACCTGAAAGACCTCCAGGACAAAGTACACATAACAAACACCCTCAGAAGCCCCAAATGTACTCTTTCAAAACAGCACCCACATCAGTGCATAATACTAAAACGCATAATAACAAATTTCATGGAGCCTCTACTTCTAAGCCCATGAGGAAAGCCACCAAATAGTCCACATTTCTGGTCATTGCAGACTCTGTTATGAGATGCACTGATTTCCCTCTCTACAGGCTATGTAAGGAGAAAGTCACAGTCAGTTGTTTATCAAGGGCCAGGATCCAACACATTGCACAGGCTCTCATGTCATTTGACCACAAGTATCAGTACGACTCAGCCATAGTCCATATAGGTGTATAACTCTCCCTAGACTATATGAAGAGAGATATCATGGAGCTCATGGAATGAGTCTCCCAGGCTGGTATGAGCCTAGTACTGAGCAGCAATTTACATTCTCCAAGGATGATGCCACAATACAAAAAAAGATAACTGACTAACGATTGGTTTATTTTCTGTTGTCATTCTAAGGGGATGCAGTATTTTTCAGCATGGAAGGAGATGATCAACAGACCATGCTGCTTTGCCAGGGATGGTCTGCTCCTCTTCCCTCTAGGTTTTCAGATATTAGCTAAAATATTGTCCACCCCCATAGTACCTTTTTAAGAAATGCCATACTGAAAGTACTTCCAACATAGCAAATCAAAACTTAGAAAATCTAAATGTGTCAGTGCTCAATGCTATCAGTCTAAACAAAAGCTCCACCTTAGAGAATGCTGACCTCTGTTAGGTCAGTGAAACATGGTTTAAAGCTTATATATAGGTTATAATGCCTTCCACACATTTAAACCATCTACTACACAGATAGAGACTAAGGTCAAGGTGTCTTGATTTACATAAAAAATAACTATACCTCAAGGCTGGTAAAACAGGACAATGCACTTGTGCTTCTCCATGTTCAAATCCCCATAGGCAAAATCCAATACCACTTCTGTCCAAGCTACAGGTCCCCCTCTATGACCCAGGAAACCCATACCATGTATTTAAACTTATTCAAAACACTTGCCATCCAATGCAATACCATATTCATGGCCGACTTTAATTACTCCACTATTAACTGGAATAATATACAACACCAAATGTACAGGCACAGAGATTTCTGGATTTTGTAAACACAAGCTTCCTGGACCAGACTGTCAGTACACCAACTAGGGGTGCAACCGTACTGGATCCGGTACTCACTAATATGGAAGAGTGCTGCACAACCCCTAGTGTAATGTCTTCACTGGTAAAGTCAGACCACAAAATGGTCTCCTTTGAAGTAAAAATAAAACCTGGAAACCCAGCTAACCCTAGAATATTCAGGAACTACTCTAAAGCTAACTTCCTACTATTAAGGGATAACCTGGAAAAGTTTCAAGCTCCCATAAACCCTGGGAAAACTGCTGTCTACACAGAACTCTTCAAAGAAACCCTATGCTAGCATGTTAATAGCTGCATAGATGCAGACTCATCCACTAGGAAGAAGTACAGAACTAACTCAAAAATCAAGCTACCGTGGAGAAATCACAGCATCAATAGGCTGTATAACTGAAGGAAGAAAATCATGGCAAAAATTAGGAGGTGATGTACCCAGCAGGATAAAAAAAAACTCTCATCAAACTAAATAAAGAAATCAGAGGACAAATAAAGTCTATGAAAGCCAAATATGAGTAAATTTGGTCTCCCGCACCAAGGACAACCACATGGCATTCTTTAGCTATGTCCGCAACCTTAAAGGCAATACACAATTGTGTGCAGAACTCATTGTTAATGGAAGCACCTATACTAAGCCAGAAGATATAGCAAATCTACTGGCCGACAAATTCAGCTCCAAGTTTATGCCCCCCCCAAACTTCCCTCAGAAAATACCATTAAATATAACTGCCCTTGCTATTACTAGGAAACAGGTCCTTAATGCTCTCTCTAAGGCCAAGAACACTGCATCAATGGACACAGACAATATCCAATGATACCTTCTAAATAGTATGAAACAGGATCTATCAGGACATCTGGAATTGCTATTTAACTGTAGCCTCCAAACAGGCTTCATGCCTCAAGAACAGAGAACAGCAACAGTCAACTCTCTGTACAAAGGCCTGACATCTACAGACCCTGGAAACTATAGACCTATAAGTTTCACTAGTCTCACATACAAAGCCATGTAAAGAATTAACATGGAAATGATCAATAATGATCTAGTAAACCTCCAGACACTGGATTCAAACCAATTTAATTTCATCAATGGCAGGTCAAGCCTACTCTACCTGCTGGACTTCTTTCAAAAGGTCACCAAAGCAATTGATGAGAACAAAATGGTTCACACTGACTACCTTGACCTGACCAAGGCATTTGACATGATACAGTACTAAGGTATTGCTAACAAACTTAAGAGGTAAGGTACAAACCCTTATGTCTCCTGGTGGATAGCCAGCTCACTCACAGACAGAACCCAGGAAGTTAGAACAGCGGAGTTCACCTCTACAAAGAGATCAGTCATAAGTGCAGTTCCTCGGGGATTGGTTCTGGGACAGTTCCTTTTTTGGCATTTACTTTTTGGAAGTCAAGGCCAATGTCAACGGCATCTGGCTGACTAAATTTGCAGATCCTTGCAAATTTGGACTTGTCATTGAATCGTTCACTGACACACATGTTCTCCAGGAAGGGTTGGCAAAGACAAGCAACTGGTGTCAGAGCCATGGACTAAAACTAAATGCCAAGAGATGCACAATAGTATCCTTTGGGAAGTCATCCATCTCTGGTAACTATCATATTGACAGCATACCTCTAAGAGTTGACTGAATGATCAGGGACTTTGGTACACACATAGTAATCTAGCTTTTAACTATCACATACCTTCAGTAGTGAGGAAATCATTCTATGTTGTGCAACTTATAAACAAAGGTATGGCATCTAGGTCCAAGGAAGTCATTGTTCCACTGTATTCAGAATTCATCAGACTTATCACTGAGTGCAGTGCCCCCTTTGGTATGTATCTAACCAAGCATATCCAGAACTAGAATGTTCACAGAGGTTCCTCACTAAAAGAATATGGGGCATAAGTAACATGTCCTATGCAGACACATCAAGGCCCTATCCTTGTATTCTGTCTCCTACAGGTTACTGATGGGAGATGTATGCCTGGCATACAAGGCATTGTCAGATCCCACTCTGATGGACCTCATGCTTATCTGCAAAACAAACAGCACCAGTATTACCCATTCTAAAGACTTTAACCTTTCCTGTGGTATAAATAGGGCATGCTGGAGAGACTGGTGTCCCAGAGACTGCCCCTTCTCTGGAACAGGCTCCCCATCCATGTGAAGCAAAGTTCCTCCATAACCCATTTCAAGTCTAACTTGGACAATTGGATGGGAAACAGGAAATTCATCCCTGGTTTGCACCTATGTCTCTAATAGACACAGGCAGTCTCTAAATGGTTCATCTCCCAGGTTCTTACCTTAAAATTCACCTCCCAAGCCCCCGATGACACTTATCAAGTGCACCAAAACTTGTCAGAGATTTGAAATGCATGGCTGGGCTTAAAGAGGCAGTTATGGTTGTTAGCCTGGTAAACACATATGAATCTAAATAAAAACTGTACCAAATATGACGAGAGTTCCAGTCCTGTGATGGCAATGATTTGTTGCTAAGGAAAAAGGTTAGTTTCACTCCCATTAAGTGATCTTCATCTTCTTTCAGCTGTTCCCATTAGGAGTCGCCACTGTGGCTCATCTGTTTCCATTTTTTCCTGTCCTCTGCATCTTGCACTCCCATTACTCCCATTAAATGATGAAAATGTAAAAATTGACCAAGGTTATTCTAACGCTTTTCTCTTAAGAAGGAGCTACTTACTGAGCATTCAAATGCAACTTAAATATAAACAATTGCTTCCTTGATGGATTATCTCTGGCTAACCTGGTTGTTGTTTGAAAAAAGTAAATAAATACAGGTCGAGTGCAAACACTATAACAGTATAGTCATATTCTTGAAAGTAGTATCAAGTCTAAAGAGAAAGACTGTTCCTCTCAGTGACAAAACAGAGAGGGCAGAAAATTAATAGGAAGTGGAATAAAAAGAACATGGATGATAGAGAATGAAGGCAGGACCTCACCTGATATTGAGATAAAAAGAGAAAAAAGTGAAAAGAAGTAAAGATGCAGTGTTTCAACTTGGAAGAAAACAGTATGGGTAATTATATCATCTGGGCCTCTAGAAACAGAGCAAATATGTTCAAGGAAGATCTTGTAGACAGTCTGAAAATAGTCAGATATAGATATAAAAGCTAGAAGCAATATTTCCTAAGGCAAAGGTCAAAGAAGGAAAGAAGTTCTGAAGTATGGAATGGAAACAATGTGAAAAGAATAAGCATAAAAAGTGGTAATGCAATAAATATCAGGACTTAGGGGGGAAAAGATGCTTCTCTATCAAAAAAGATGTGAGACCGAATACTGTGATTCAACACAGAAAATGATCTGCACTTCATTAATAAAAAGTAAACTATGAAAATAACTGCTGTACCTATAAAACTGTGTTCAGCAAGAATTCAACCCTTCAACCCAACAATGGAGGCTGTGTACCATGCCTATACAACTTACATCCACTAACTCTGGATGACTGGGCCTTAGAGAAGGGATAGAACTCCAAAATAACACAATTTCAAAGTTATCTGTTCACTGATTTGTAGTTGCATTTTTGCTGTAGTGGGGATGGCACTTTGCCTCTTCCCAGTTTTATCAGACACCAACAAAGAAGACTACAGCTGCATGAGAAAACATTTGACACGTGACTACAAATGAGCCCAGATAGTGGAAATGAGTCAAAAGTTATCGAATGAGGTAGTGTGCATGAGTATTTGCATTGAACAGTACATGATTTCTGACTGTATTTAATTACGTTGCTAACAGCACCACACTATGTGAGAAACTCAAAAAAAAAAAAAAGAGAGGCAAAATGAGAAGGGAAAAGTTAGGGACCAAATGTCAGTGAATAATGAGATACTTTATGCTCAAAAATATAATAACAGAGGCCAGTGAACATAGATGAGGCTTGCCTAATAGTTTGTTTAAAGTTGAAAAGTTAAATGACATGGAATCCTAACAGGGTATGGTACTGCAAGTGGATGCAAGAATTTTTGGCAACTGGCTTCAATCATTTCCATGGTGGTAGAAAGACACATTTTATCTATGCTGACCTTGAACTGCATTTAACATTCCACCTTCATGGTATCTCTTCTTGACCAACCTCTCTCAAATTTTCACATAGCCTATTAAATGTGCCAGTGAATTCCATTTGTGCTAACTATTTTGTCAATCCATTCCATGGGTCTAGAACCCTCCTGGTGAAAAAACATTTTCAAATATCCAGGGCTAGCTGACCCATGCTATCTATAGCCTGTGGTTCCTCCTCTCCCCACTTTTTTCTAATTAGGGTAACTCCACATTTCCCTTCATTCTCCACATATTATCTGCTCCCTTCTGTGAAAGGCTTTAGCTCCTTTGTTCTTACATAATATTTTGGAACATCTTGCTTACTATCTCTCCCAACAGCATTATTTATATTACCTCTTGCTGAAGTATCATCTTCCCATTATGATTTTTAGTACTCTAGAAGTTTAGTTCTTTAGTCTGGCAATCTTTGTTTAGGTGTTTTCCTTGGTATTTCCTTTTCCTCTCAGTTTCTGTACTAACATTATTTGCAAGCCTCTCTCAAGGCACCTGTCTTGTGCTGATTTTTACTTCAGAGTCCTCCATCAGCTCACCTTTAGCTCTTATAGTCATTTTTTGTAGTTTCTCTGTTACTTCACTCTTCTTGTTTTGATTCTGTCTTGCGCCACCCACCCATTTCTTATACCGAATGGGTATACCAAGCCTTTGCTTTAACTCATCCTTTTTAAAAGTATCAGCCTGAAACACTGTCTATAGAACCTCCCTCAACCAATATTTTACACAGTGCATTAACCTGGAGAGAATCACTTACTGTTACAACATCCTCAGTCACTTCAGAAGCCAGATCTACATGATGCATAGATTTTTTCCAGAACCGTTCACAAAAAAAAAAAAATGTTTTTGACAACATAAACACATGTCCACTTTGTAATTATTTGTCTTATGCTTACAGACACAGGAACATTTTACAAAATTTAATCATGCCTCTAGAACCTAGTAAAGCAAGAACTTCTCTCATAGGTTGGTACTAGGCTATACAAACCCAGACATAACAATTCCCTGGATATTTCTTCCCACAATATTTACTTCCCTGGACCCCTGTCTAGCAGGGTGACTGACATGATCCCCAGGGTAAAATTCCTATCTCCCATCCAATCGTCAAGGTTCCTTTTGAAGAGGGCCAAGGAGGCGCTCTGCTTGACATGTATGGGCAGTCTATTCCAGAGTATGGGGAGTCTCTGGGTCAGAAATCTATCCCTCCAGCATGTTTTGTTCATTGTTATGACAAGGTTTAGATCCCTGGAGCGTGTGGCTCTAAGGGATTGGAATTTCTTTAAGTGGAGCATGTCCAGCAGCTCAGGGTTTGACATAGCCTTGTATGTTAAGCAGAGATCGCCTCTGAGTAGACGATACGCCACAGAGTATAGCTGGAGTTTCTTTTTTAGACAGTCAGCATAGGGCATCTGCTTTAGGCCTGTGATTCTTTTAGTGAGGTATTTCTGTAGACTTTCCAGCTGTTGCAGATGTCTTGTAAGGTACATACCAAATGGGGTGTTGTACTCTATATTGGATCTAGGGATGAGTACAGTGGGACAATGACCTCCTTTTTTCTGGATGAAAAGCCCTTAGTGATGAGGTGTGCCACATAGAAGGATTTCCTGACTGTTGTGGCGATGTGGTTATCAAAGGTGAGACCACTGTTCACCTGTTTCCCCAAGTCTCTCATCACACTTTTAGTGTTTAGTGTGCTGCCACCTATGTGCTAATTCATGGGTACATGTTTTTTCCAAAAGGGGATAACTATACATTTTTTGGCATTAAGCTTGTGCCCATGGCTCTGGCACCAAGCATCTGTTTCTGTAAGGCCCTTTTGTAGAATATCCACATCATTTGGGGATTCAATAATGGCTCCCAGTTTGCAGTCATCTGCGAACTTTGTTAGTCAGAGTCCCTTAGCGTTGGCCTGTACTTCAGAGAAGTAGATGTCAAACAAGAGCAGCCCCAGAACTGAACCCTGAGGTACTCCACTTGTCACTTGTCTGGAGATGGATTTGGAGCTGGCTACTTTTACAGTCTGGGTTTTGTCAGTAAGCCAGTTGGCAATCCATCGAGTGATGTAGGGATTTATGCTCAGCTTAGTAAGTTTATCTATGATTCCAGAGTGGGTGATGGTGTTGAAGTCCTTGGTGAGGTCCAGATAGGCTGTGTGGACCTCCTTACCCTCGTCCACAGCTCTGGAGACTGATTCGAAGAAGTCAATCAGGTTCAAGAGACAAGATCGACCCTTCACAAACCCAAACTGGGTGGGGTCCAGTGTTTGAAGGTGGCCAATGTCTTTGTTTATAAGTTCCATGATAATGCGTTCCATGCCCTTGCAGATCAGGCTCATCTAACTGATGGGACAGTAGTTCCTGGGACCCAAGGTGGATCCCCCCCTTGTGGAGTGGGATAACTGTAGCTGTGTGCCACTCAGTGGGCATGAAGCCTGAGGTGAGGCTATGACTAAACATGACACTTAGCTGAGGTGCCAGTTCATTTTGTAGATCATGTAGTACACAGCCTGGGATGTCATCTGGTCCCATGGATGCTGTATTCTGACCTTTGTAGTGTGGTTTCTACCTGTGTGGCCATGATTACCAGAATTTGGCAATCTTTTGGTATTGAGATGGGCCCCTTAGTGGGTGAGAGTGGGGTTAAGTTGTCACTAAATTGATCTGTGAGGATATTTGCAATATCCTTGGGATCAGTATATTTACTGCCATTCTGTTGTAGCTCGGAGCAGATCTGAGTATTGCCATTTAGATTCTTGACATAACCATAGAATGCCTTGTGGTTGTCTTTGGAATCTTTGGCAATTTTATTTTTGTAACTAGCTTTAGAGGATTTTATGAGGGATCTCAGCTTCTTACTGAGGTTGGTAAGGGAGTTTTTTGAATCCTGGGATTTTCCACTTTTCTGCAACAGTTTCTGAATTCTGTTGTATAGTTTGTTTATGGCAGAGGACCACCAGATTGGCTTCCTTTTTTGGAGGAGAGCATCTTAGTTCTATTTGGGATGGCACGATTCATGTACGAGTGGATGTGTTCATGCAGTGCCTTAATGTAGGATTCAGCACTCGAACTTTCAGCTCCCATCTGCACAGGTGTCATGAAGTTTGTCACTTCTGATTTGAGTAGCATGAAGTTGGCTTTGGAGAAGTTTTTTTACAGAAGATTCCTTACTGGGGGCTGGGGGTGGGATGTGAATGTCAAGGGTGATTAGCTTACGGTCAGACCTGACCAATGAGGGGGTGACCACTGGTGTGGAGCATCTATCTCCCATGTTGGTAATGACCAGGTCTAGGATATTGGAGCCCCTGGTGGGACAATGGATTTGTTGATCCAGGGCGTTGGAATTTATGAATTCCAAGAACCGTTGGGAAAAGGTGTTGGTACCCGAGCAGTTTTCCCAGTTAATGACAGGGTAGTTGAAATCGCCCAATATTAGGGTGTTTGGTTGTATCTTAATAACTTCCAGTATGTTAAGAAAGGTGTAGTGAGAATCTTGAGGCATGGTGGGGGATTTGTAGCAAGCTGCAATTTGGATTGCAGTCTTACCTAGTGTTAGTTGCACCTGGAGAATTTCAGATGCATTGTGTTCGGCAACTAGCCTGGAGGTGTGAATGTCCTTGGTGAATATGGACTCTCCTCCACCTTTAGTGTTTCGGCCACGGTTTGGTGGCTGAAAAGTGTGGTAAGAGTTGTAGCCTGGTATTGCAGGTGTGCACTCTGGAGCCTTGAACCAGGTCTCAGTTACTGCACAGATATCGATGTTCTCCATATTTAGGAGTGCCTCGAGAAAGTGCATTTTGAGGTTTAGACTTCTAGCATTGAGTAGCAATACCTTCAGATTTTGCATGTTTGTATCTGTTACAGTGGTGGTTTTGTCCTTTGAAGAGAAAGACAAAAATACAGGTACCAGATGAGCAGATAAACTATTGAAGCACACTAAACGATAAACAGAGTAAACTCTGCCACGACAGCTTGCCAAAGTAAAAAACAAAGCATTTATTGAACTGAAAATTTTAAGCACTTTTCGTTTGCCTGATAAGCAAACTTCTTTAGAAACAGTGTAATGATTTTAAAAACCTGTGTAAATAGGCTCAGGTGAGCACTTTAACCAATCCTGTTAAAACATAGCTCACACCTTACTTACTTAAAGGCATACAGTTAAAAAGTAAATACTGTTGTAAAAAATGTATATATAAAATAGTATATGTTTCATTCATGAGCTGGTAGACTGCTTTATTTTCATTTTATTATTTTTATTTCTATTATTATTTTACATCTATGTTAATATATTTAACCTTAGCAGAATGATGATACACATTTTTTACAACAGTATTTACTTTTTAACTGTATGCCTTTAAGTAAGTAAGGTGTGAGCTATGTTTTAACAGGATTGGTTAAAGTGCTCACCTGAGCCTATTTATACAGGTTTTTAAAATCATTACACTGTTTCTGAAGAAGTTTGCTTATCAGGCAAATGAAAAGCGCTTAAAATTTTCAGTTCAATAAATGCTTTGTTTTTTACTTTGGCAAGCTGTCATGGCAGAGTTCATTCTGTTTACCAGATTAACAGCTCAGTCTTCACCTCAGAGCCAATAGTAAGTATAAAAAGTCAAACTACCACAGTGGAAGGAAAATTCTTTATTGCAAGGACAAAGTGAGCACTTTCACAAC
This sequence comes from Protopterus annectens, assembly GCF_019279795.1. NCBI lineage: Eukaryota > Metazoa > Chordata > Ceratodontiformes > Protopteridae > Protopterus > Protopterus annectens. The sequence goes on along the minus strand of NC_056733.1, from coordinate 1,842,811,062 downwards.
CTTCCAGGTCACTTCATCAGACTTGATAAAACATCCCATGCCATCAAGTCTGATGAAGCGACCTGGAAGGTCGTGAAAGTGCTCACTTTGTCCTTGCAATAAAGAATTTTCCTTCTACTGTGGCAGTTCAACTTTTAATACATACTATTAGTTTTGTCCTTTGAACCTTGCTTAAAAAAGGCACTATAGGGGTGGCAAGAGCTTTAGCCAGTAACCTGAACTCCTGGGGCGACAGGTGCAGACCTTCTCTGGCAAAGCAACGTAGTTTGTTGATCATGTCATCCCAGGCAGACAGATACTGGATCTCCTTTGTATGACACCAAAAGCTTAGCCAATTGTTGAAGTCAATCATTTTGTCCTTATACTGTGGTATCATTCTGGGAGAAGGCAGGATGCTTCTCAGGGCTAGGGTCATACCTGCCTGGGCCACATGATCCAAGAGCTCTTCCATGTCTCTTTTCATCTAGTCCAGGGAGGTACGTCTCAAGTCATTCACTCCAACATGGACAATGACAGAGTTATATTTGTACTTGTTGTGGAGTGACTTGGGTGCATGCGTTATGTGGCGGATCCTGGCACCCAACAGGCAGCTGACTGCAATTTTCTCCTTGTTCAGCCTGCTGAGTGGGACATCAGTGTGCCTGACTATAGAGTCACCTATGACTAAAGTGTTGGATACGTTGTCTTGCCTTAGGGGCTGTTGTTGGGTGGCACACTGGTGTTGTGAGCTATGTGAGACTTTGTCATTGGTGTTTGCTTTTCAACTTCAGAGGTCCTTGTTGCTTGGGCAGGTTACTGTTAAGGGCCCCCGCATATGAGGGTTTAGTGTTGCTATGTGAGGGTATTGGTGGTGTGGGTTTTGAAGGGCTATGTGTTGCTTGATGTGTAGTGCTGGTGTTAACCTTCTCCTCTTGACTGTCTAGCACAATCTTGGATGGAGAGAGCTTTGCTTCCAGTTTGGCTATGTAAGTGCATCTCTTGCAGGTTGTAGTGTTGGGTAGTAGGAGGACAGGGTTGCCTGTTTACATGAGGCAGTTGCTGCATTGACCCAGTATGCCCAGATTCACCAGGTGGACAAGAGAAATCACTGGAATGCTGACCTTTGGACATGCCTGTTTAGGTGTTTTTTTTATAAAGTACAAGAGCTGTTTTCCCTTGCCTTTGCAAGGTACTTTGCAATTATAGGCTGTTTAGAGCCTATGATTAATTTCTCCTTATTAACAAGAAGAGTCAAGTGCTTGTATCAGTTTAAGGCTTCCTAGTGCTTTCCAGCCGGTTGTAGAGCAAGTGCTAGTCACAGGGGTTCAGATTTTAGTGCTACTACTGAGAAACCAGCTAGCTCTAAGGGAAATTTTGAAGAGCAATGCTGCATGATGTGAAAAATGTGCAAACACACACGTTTTTAACCAGAAAGTTGAAAGGGATAGAAATCAGCCCCAAATGGCTAATAAAACTAAAATTTCAGAGCTGGAAACCACTCCTCTAGCGTTGGATAGGCAGTACAATGCTCACCACTCCCACTGGTAAGCAGTAGGACTTCCCTCTACCACAGCAAGGTCTGGATAGCTCTGAACACAGAAAATAAAGCCCTGAAACCAGCAAAACCTGGGATCTGGACTATACTAGCTAGGAAAAGCAGGAAACAAGCAAACAAGATAGTATTCTTTTTTTGGTTAAAACAGGCTAAACAATGCAATAATACAATAAATAAACACAGAAAAGGCTAATACACTTGAGTGTGTAGCCCTAAACAGTAAATGCAATTAAAACTGTACAAAATTAGCAATTTAAAACTTTTTAAATGAAGCAAGACAAGTGCACAACTGAAAAACAATTTAAGAGGCAGTAATACAGTAGAATAAGTAGCTAGTCTACATATACAGAAAAGCAGCTAAAACAACGATAAAACAATTCAGATGCAGTGCAACCTAGAGCACTTGAGTTGTAGCAATAATAAGGCAAATACAGTTTTAATAAATGCACTAAAATATACTCTATATTTTCAAATGTTTGAGAAGCACAGTCAGAACACAAGGAGATTCAGGCAATTTTTTTTTTTTTAAAGAAAGGGAGAAAGGAGGAAAGAAAATAAGTGGGTTGGCCTTCTCAGATGTTCTCTCTGTATTAGGTAGAATGAGCTAATGATTCTAGACTGGGAGGAGTGTCCAAGATTAAATTTAGAGTAGGGGCGGGCAACTGCAAGGTCAGCAGGCAGAAAACACTACAGAAATGTTTATCACAAACACAATCAGGAATACTGACAATATTACAGCTACGACCTAAACTATTTTAGGCAGAAAACACTACAGAAATGTTTATCACAGCAGAAAACCAGCAGTGAGCCAATAGCTATGAAATACAGTATAAGTATGCAGTATACAATACAATTGCTATAAATATCTAGAATAAGCAATAAATACTAAAAATAAGCAAAACAAAACAGGCTACTTATTGCTATATATCACAGATCAGGTGCTCCTCCTCAGAAAGCTCTGTGTGTAATGGGTGAAACACTCAAGTTAACTTTTTAAGTAACAGAAAGTTGAAACCTGAAACAACTTGTAACACAATAACATAATGCTTATTAAATGTTTAACTTCAGTTTTATCATGTTTCATAAGAACAGTTTCATTTGTTGCATACATATCGGTTTTGACATGTTTAATACTGATATTCTCTTCACTATCAGTGGTAGGAAATATGGCAATATGTCCCACTGAACACATCTAAAACAGATACATTTCGTTCTAAATAGGCTTTGCTCAGAAAATGAACATTGCTTACTTCAATTTTGTACGTAGAAGAAGGCAATTAAATTTTAAACAATATGTCAATAAATAAGCATTCTGCTAAAGTCACTGTCTTGTCAGAGTTAATACAATTTTGTGCCTAGAAATAGACAATTTGTTCTTAAAGAATTTATTAAATAAGCATTCTACTAAAATTACTATTTTGTCAGAGTCATTTTGACACACACACACACACACACACACACACACACACACACACATCGTTAGGTAATAATGCCCTTTGAATTTCTAGCAGTGGACAAATTTGAAACATACTCTTTTATATTATTATTGTTAGTAGCCAACATGTTTTAAATCATGCGTCTGCACTATAACTGGTCTGCCGGCATTGAAAGCGCAGTTGTAAATTGTTACTGCTTACACCTCAGACATTATCCAAGAATTAGGCAACAGTGACTTTTGAATACTTCTTATAGTCAGTGCAATCTTTCCCATCCATGACAATTCAGGTTTTTAATGTTTTCCCAGTCAGTTGGGAAGAAAAGATTTTAACTCATTTCAGTTTGTTCCAGTTCTCCTGTGTGGAACATGATTCAAATACCACCAAGAAGGAATTTCTAACACTCTTCTTACTTAGATTGTTAGTTTTAAAAACAATTCAAGAGGTAACAAATTAATTGTCCAGTCCCACTAGCTGATGCTACAACTGCAAAAGCTTTTGCTTAGTTCGCACCTTAGATTCCACTATGGCTTTTGGTAAGTCCACGTTAGTTGTGGTTAAAAAAAAAAAATAAACTCTCAAAAAAATGTTTGCACAGATAGCTCACACACTTAGAAAATAGAATTAGCAAGGTCACTCCACAACAAGTACAAATATGACTCTGTCACTCTGTCATTGTCAATGTTGGTGTGAACGACCTGAGACATACCTGCCTGGACTACATGAAAAGAGACATGGAAGAGGTCTCCGATCTTGTAGCCTAGGCAGGTTTGACCCTAGCCCTGAGTGCCATTCTGCCATCACCCAGAATGATACCGCAGTACAAGGACAAAATGATTGACTTCAACAATTGGCTAAGCTTCTGGTGTCATTCTAAAGGGATCCAGTATCTGTCTGCCTGGGATGACATGGTCGACAGACCACGATGCTTTGCCAGAGATGGCCTACACCAGACACCCCTGGGATTCCGGATACTGGCTAAGGTTCTTGCCGCCCTTATAGTGCCTTTTTTAGGCAAGGTTCAAATGACAAATTCACCACCGTAACAGGAACAGGCAAGCAACAATTAAGGGTAATGCTACTCAATGCTAGAAGACTAACCCCAGGATTCATGAAGCTTGCAACAGGTGCAGGCGTAGCTTCAGTGTTCTAACACCAAAGATGGCCACCGAGCGATTGAGGTACGAGCTGTTTCCACGTGCACTACCTGTGTACGCTACGCCCGCACAACTCCCGAGCCTTGTATGTTAATTACCCCATGTGCAGCAGTGTAGCATGCAAATGAAGGTATGTAGTGATTCAGGAAATGGAGCAGGCATAGTGTAAGCATGCAGAAATGTAAACCGTATAAAACGGTTTACATTTTTACAAACATAAAATCGGTGCCATGACAACCAACCAAACACATGTATTATATTATTAATATATGCCAATGGCTAAATATATAGCCATTGGCATAAAAAAAAAACTTGTACAAAATATAAAATTAACATTTACTATATATGGTCACACTATCGCGACGTGGAAGCGCAGGGCAGCAGTGCTCAAAGGGGATCACAAGGAATGTATAAAAATATAAAATAAAACCGCAATGAAACACATATCATGATTTCTTCATAATAGTCAATGGCAGACATGCTACACCATACTTATGGCGCAAGGGTTGCTAAGGGGCAGTGACAGTGTTATGCACAGTAGCTTGGAATTAGAAGGCAATGCCATGCAAATGAGAGAAGTAATAGTGAATCGCAGATTCCCCGCTGGTGTAAGGATGCACCTCACAGTGTAGCGTTATAACACCGAGGTGTACCCTTGAGATAAAGATGACATCAAGAGAGGGGTGTGTTGCCATTGCTGTAAGCACATTGGAGCATTGCTAAACCGGTCTGCCCCTAAGTAGGCAAAGCTGCAGGATAAGGGTGTGTCGAATTGGCCATAGCTATGCTTAGCTGAGACTACACAAGGTATCCCAGTATGCTTGTGAACGGAGATGAAAACGCTCGTAAACACAGTAAATGGGTATGCGCGGCACGCACTGCAGCTGAAACAGGAAGGATATAGGAAAGAAATAAGGAAATGCTACAGCAGTGAAATTGGAGTACAAATGACTAATTAACACCTAGGAGCCTACAGTGGGCCATTGACAACAGCTAACAAGGCTGCAAGCAGCTACCTGCAGAACAGGGAAGGGGAGGGGCTGTACTGCAAAGAAAACAGTAGTGTCAAAGGAGAACAAAGCCGTTATGCAGTATATCAGCTACAAGGCACATTTTGCCATGACTGGGTAGGGAAAGTACAAAACAAGAAAGACAGCAGGTGAATGCATGTCTGATAATGGGAGGGGATCCAGGTCTAAAAGTGAATTAAAGGGCAACAGATTAATCAAGGCAGGCAAGTAGTTCTCCACAGTAAATGCCCCGCACTTGCAGTACTCATTGCAAAACCCATAATGAAAACACGCTGCAGCTGGAATAGCTCATACACACCCACTGATACCAGCAGCATCCATAGCACAATACTATAAAGTGTGAAAGCACCTAACACACATTTGTGTATTCCCATACACTCTGCACCAGTGGTGTATACAGGCGGAGAACTTTTATTATGTATATGTTAGGGGCTGCCATAGCTTTGATCCACCAGCATGTGTTGGAGACTGAAGGTGGTGTGGAGGATGATGCACATGACCACCTCAGGCACCAGAGGAGGAGGAGAGTGTTCAGACCCAACGTAACCTATCAGGGGCTACATGATCTGGAGATAGTAGAATGTTACAGAGTGGATAGGGACACCCTACAGCAACTTGTGGAGCTGTGCCGGCCACGCCTCAGAGCCAGAACAAACAGAGGGGAACCCTTCCCAGTGGATACGAAGGTATGTGTAAGCCTGAGAATACTAGCTACAGGTACCTTTCAAAGACCAACTGGGGATATCATGGAGATCTCACAGGCATCAGCATCCAGGGTACTACACCAGTTCCTGGATGCCATGTTACCACATGCCAATGAGCACATATACTTCCCCTGAATGCAGGAGGAGTTGGCCAGCAATATGCGTCTCTTCCACTGTGTGGCAGAATACCCGGAGGTACTGAGTGCAATAGACTGCATGCGCATACACATCAAGTCACCACCCGGAGAGCAGGGTGGGCGCTACATAAACTGCAAGGGATACCCCTCCTTCAACTGCCAGGTCATGTGCAATGCCCAGGGCATTATCATGGATGTGTGTGCTGGCAGCCCTGGAAGCTATCACGACTCCCACATCTGGCATGCCTCACAGCTGTATCGGTTATTTGCCAAGGGAGACATCCCAAATGGCCAACTGTTGGGGGATGCTGGCTATGCACTGGAACTGTGGATGATGACTCCCATCAGAAATGCACACACACCCATGCAGGAACGCCATAATGAGGCACATGCACAAACCAGGATCATCATAGACCATGTGTTTGGGATGCTGAATTCACGGTTCCGTAGCTTGGACATATCTGGTGGAGCCTTGCAATACTCTCCAGGCACATGTGCCCACATCTTCATAGTGTGTGCTATGCTACACTATATGGCCCTGCAGAAACAGCTGCAGCAGGGACAGAATGGTGAAGGCTCTCACAGCCCACCACCAATCCCAAGGGCCCTACAGGCACAGAGGTGCTCAGACCACGAACACCCTGAGTCAGTCTCAGTAGGCAGATGGAGGCATGCCCAGTATGCCCATGCCTTGACAAAGAGGGAACATATAGTACACACACTGAGAGTGTAAGCACCTAGGGACTGACAGCTTTCTCCACCTGCACACACAGTAAAAATGGATGGCACATACACAAGACTACCTGTAAATTGTCATGTATAGGCAGTCTCCATGTGTGCATCCAACATAGACAGCCCTCAACTATTGCACACACAACTGCCATTGGCACAAGGCAATTCAACACCTGAACAGTAAAGTAAGCTATCAGCATATGCAGATACTGCATGTATAGATTCATAGGTAGGTACTTGGCCAACTGCCAGAGGCCATTCATAAGCCCAGCCAAAATGTGTCAGCTTTTGCCACCCCATTGATTCATTAACTGTCCCTCTGTGGAACAGAGCCAATGGTGGGATCCCTGGGGTACATCTACTGTTCCCCATCCACTCTTCAAGGTTAGTGAGGGGCTCTGTATAATGTAGTTAGGAATGCTGTTCCAAAGTATGGGTAGTGTCTGTGACAGGAAGCTATCCCTCCAGCATCTTCCAGTTATTGCTGTGACAAGGTTCAGCTCACTACAGTGTGTGACTCACTGTGACATGGATTCCCATAGGTGGAGGATATCCATTAAGCCTAAGTTCGACATGGTTGTGTTGGCCAGTGGAGATCATCTCTGGGTAAATGAGATGCCACTGAGTAAAGCAGGAGTTTATTCAGTCTAGTTGCATAGGCTATATGTTGGAGGCCAGTATTCCCCTTGGCAAGGTACATTCGTGGACCCCCCCCCCTCAGCTGTTGGAAGTGTCTTCTGAGGTACATCCCACATGGGTTATTATACCCTATGATGGAACTGATGAGTGATGAGTAAAGGGGCACTATAACCCCAGTATGTCTAGATGGGAATCCTTTAGTAATCAGATGGCCTACATAGAAGGATGTCCTAACTACTGTGGAGATATGATTGTCAAAGGGGAGATCACTATCTACCTTAGTCCCCAGATACCCCATTACCCCGTCCGTATTAGAGTGGCTGCCACTTATGTGTTAATATGTGGGTGCCAATTCCACAATGGAATGACCATGCAGTTAGTGACACTTGGCTGGAAGCTGTGTCATTGGCACCCTGTGACATTCTCCATGAGACCCCTTGAGGGATGTCTGTGTCAGCTGGACTATCGATCATGGCTCCCAATTCGCAGTCATTGCCAAACATAGTCTGCCGTCATCCACCTGTGTTTGCCTGTACCTCTGAGACATATATGCCAAACAGTAGGGCTCCCAGGACTGAGTCCTGCGGGACACCACTCGTGACTGGTCAAGTTGGACCTGGAGACTGCTAGTCGTACCATGTGGGTTCTGTGTGTAAGCCCGTTGGCAACCCAACCTGTGATGTATGGGTGTATGTACAGGCTGGTGTGTTTATCAATAAAACCTGAGTGGGGCATGGTGTAAAAAGCCTTGATGAGGTCCAGGTAGTATATGTGAACCACATCCCCCGTCATCTAATGTCTTGGTGACTGTATGTAAGACATCAAACAGGTTCAGTAGGCATGAACTGCACTCAACCAAGCTGACCTGGGTAGGGTCACATGTTCGGAGGTTACCAATATCTTTGTTAATGAGTGCCATGAGGATGCGAACCATACCATTGAAGACCAGGCTAGTCAGGCTTATAGTGTGGTAGTTACCATGGTCAGTTGTGATTCCACCTTGAAGGAGTGGAATAACCATTGCCACGTGCCATTGTATGGGCATGTAGCCTGTGGAGAGGCTGAGGTAGGAAATCTTAATTAGGTGGGGGGCAGGTTGTCTTGTACAGTTTGCAAGATGCAGTCTGGGACATCTGCCTCCAGTGATACTGTGTTCTGCTGTTAGAGAGGGCCATTTCCACCTGTGTATCTCTGATGTGTGGGATACTGTACCTTTTGGGTAGTGTTGTGGGCTCTTTAGGGGGTGAAGTATGCACTGAATGTATCTGCAAGGCTGTTGGCGATATCAGTACGGTCAGCATATTTTGTGCTATTTTTCACTGGCACAGTGCAAATCTGTGTGTCACCACATAGATCCTTGACATAGCCAAAGAAGGCTTTGTGGTTAACTTTCGAATCCTTGCGTATACTCCTGCTGATGTTAGCCTTGGATGATGTCATGAGGGACCTACGTATCATAGTAATAGTGGTCACGGATGTCTACCCTTCATGGGATTTGCTGTGTGTCTGGAACGCTGTCCTACTTCTGTAGTACAGCCTGTTTATTGCAGAGGTCCACCAGAATGGTGTCCTTGTCTAGGAGATGTGAGTCTTGGTTTACCAGTGATGGCACGATCCATACATCCATGTAGATCCTTATAGACTGCATTTGTAAATCTGTCTGTATCTTAAGCAGTGTTTCCCCTTAGCGTGAGGGCTGTGAAACCCCCCATCCCTGTCACTAGTAGTGTAAATTTAGCTATAGGAAAGGTATACACTGTGGTATCCGTGGGTGTGGGAGATGCTTGGGTGTGGAAACAGTGAATAGTGCATGGCCATATCTAACCAGGGACCGGTTAACCTCTGCTATGGTGCACCTGTTGCCCATTTTGGTGATGACCACATCTAGTAGCTTCCACCCCACGTTAGGGAGGTTACCATCTGATACAGGGCATATGAGGTGATAAATTCCAGGAAGCGCTGGGCCTAGAAGTGAGTACCGGAGTAAGTGTCCCAGTTAATGGTATGGTAGTTGACATTGACCAATGCCAGGGTGTGTGTTAGGACTGTCATGTTCTCCAATGTCTCCAGGTAGGTGGAGTGGAGGTCCTGGGTCATGGAGGGTGGTCTGTAGCAGGTCACAGTTTACATTGTAGTTGTGGCTGATGTTAGCTGCACATGGATGATCTCAGAGGTATCATGCTGCCCCACTAACCTGGAGGTGTAGGCATCCCTGATGAATATGGATACAGCCCTTCCATGTCTGTCAGTCCATGTTCTGTGGCTGAAATGTGTGGTATGGTTTGTAGTCTGGTAGTGCTGGTGTGCTCTCAGGAGCCTTAAGACAGATTTCAGTTACTGCACAGATGTTGATGTTGGCCATCCTGAGGAGTGCTGTTAGTGCATGCATGGTGTGATCACAACCCCTGGTGTTGAGAAGCATAACCCTCATTGAATCTGCTATTGTGCTGTTTACGGAGCTGGTATTCACCTTCAAGACTCTCCTAAATAAGTCACCATGGGGGCACCAGTATTCCAAAGCCTAAGGCTGACACATAGGCCGGTATGGTATCATTGCATGCATGTTCCCCATCTGTGCTTGTTTTTCATCTCCCCTGTAGGTAACCTACTGGTAAGCAATAGAAAGCCTTAAACCTATATACAAGTCTTCTATCTTCCAAGATAGGCTTTTGGAGTGACTACTTATCAGTGTTCTGTATGTTCTTGCTGTACTTAAGTTTTTCCTGACTACATGGTGATTTCTCACTGTATATTGTGATCTGAAGGTCTGTTTATTCACATATTGTGGCTGTGATGGCCTGCACATTAGAGGTTCACAGATAGCCTACTACCTATCTGCCCAAGGGCAATTAGAAGCATAGCTACAGTGTGTTGGCTTTCCCCACACCATTGATGAAGTAACTGAGCCTCTGTCAAGCATAGCCAATGAAGCAATTCCAGGCAGAGATGCTGGAAGCAGTTGAAGACTGGGGATGTGGAGGGTGATTGGGGCACTTAGTGATCTAAAGAGGGCATGTTAATTTGACAATTCAACACCATTCAATTCCCCCAACAGGTCTCGCGCTATCAAACTGGACAGGCTCCCCCACCCCCTGGCTGTATGGTTCTGGGACACATGATCCCAGGGGTGTATAGTCTGTTACCCATTCACACAACGTTTCCCTTGAAGTTTGTCATTGAGGGGCTATGCCTAATGTAGTTAGAAATGTAATGTATTGTCTCACAGTAAGTATATTTGTTATCTTTTGTTATTTCAAGAGTACATGAAGCTCAGTGAGTTTGGGGGCCTCCGCCCTTTGCTTAGCCTAGCTTACACATAGAAATCATCTAAATAGGAAATAGGCGGAAGCAACATTAATGTCAACAGTGTAATGGTTACAGCATCTGCAAAGTATCTGTGCATTCGAGGTTACAATCCCGATAAAAGCATGGATGTTTATCATGTGCAAAAGTATACCTTAACCACAGCTTGCATATATAGGTAGTAATCGTCTGTATAATAAATATTCCACTACCAGGTTATACCTCATACCATGCTTTTCAGCCCCAAAACTTGGACCAAACCACAAAAGGAGGGGGAGTATCAATATCCATCAAAGATACCCACACCTCCAGGTTGGTGGCACAGCACAAGGCATCAGAGACTATCCATGTGCAACTAACAGTGGGTAAAACTGCCTTCCAGTTTATAATCTGCTACAGACCACCCTCCCAAACCCAGGAACCCCACTCGGCCTTCCTGAGAACAATGAAAAATATGAAGGTCTATCCAAACACCATTATATTGGGTGACTTCAACTACCCAAACATAGACTGGGAGCATTGCTCTAGCTCCAACACCCTAGCCCAAAGGTTCCTAGAATTTATAAACTCAAATGCTATGGAACAACTTGTTACCACTCCCACAAGAGGGGAAAACATACTGGGCCTGATCATCACCAACATGGGGACTCTATGCTCCATACCAGAAGTGTATCCCTCACTGGTAAGATCAGACCATAAAGTAATCTCACTGGATATTCACATCCTGACCCCACCCCCTGCCCAGAAAACCACAGTGAAAAACGTCTCTAAAGCAAATTTCACACTTCTCAAAACCGAGGAGGAATCCTTCAAAGCCCCCGGGCCTGTGGAAAATATGTCCCAGAATGCAGAATCCTTTATAAATGCATTCTATGAACACCTTCAGGAATGCGTGGATCATGCAATCCCAAATAAAACCAAGACCCAATCCTCCAAAGGCAGACGTCCTGTCTGGTGGACCCCAGCCATAAACAAACTATACAATAGAAGGAGGAAGCTACTACATAATAGAGCAAAATCCCAAAAAGGGAAGGCATCTCTGATCAGTATTAGCAAAAAACTACAGGCACTCATAAAATCGTCTAAGGCCAGCTTAGAGAGAAAAATTGCACAGGACACTAAGGATAATCACAAGGCTTTCTTTAGTTATGTCAGGAACCTGGGTGGGAATTCCCAGATATGCTCAGAATTAGTCCAAAATGACAAAAAATACACCGAACCCACAGACATTGCCAACATCCTAGCTGACAGGTTCAGCGCAAACTTCTCCCCACCAAAAGGACAAATATCTATCCCAGCAGTGTGCTGCCCCCCTGACATCTCAGATGCTCAGGTAAGAGCCGCCCTCTCGAAAGCAAAAAACACAGCATCAATGGGACCAGACGGTGTCCCGGGCTGCGTCCTACATGAACTCCAAGAAGAGCTAATCTCAAACATAAAAATACTGTTCAATCTCAGCCTTACTACAGAATATGTACCCAAAGAGTGGAGTACAGCAACAGTGGTCCCTCTCCACAAAGGTGGTGCCTCAACAGATCCTGGAAACTATCTCCCCATAAGCCTGACTAGCTTGGTCTGCAAAGCTATGGAAAGGATCATCATGGACCTCATAAATAGAGATATTGGGGACCTACAGACACTGGATCCTACCCATTTCGGCTTTGTTAAGGGCAGATCCTGCCTCTTAAACCTGGTTGATTTCTTTGAAACAGTCACCAAGGCCATTTTTCGAGGGGAAGGTGGTCCACACAGCCTACCTGGACCTTGCAAAAGCCTTCGATACAATACCCCACTCGGGCATTATAGATAAGCTCACCAGCTTAAATATAAACTCCTATGTAACTAGATGGGTTGCAAACTGGCTCAAGGACAGAACTCACATGGTTAGAATTGCTGGAGCCATGTCAGACTCCAAACCAGTTACAAGTGGTGTCCCACAAGGCTCAGTCCTGGGACCTCTCTTGTCCGGTATATATTTCTCGGAGGTACAGACCAACACGGAAGGACAGTGGCTGACCAAGTTCGCAGATGACTGCAAACTGGGCACCATAATCGACACTCCAGCCAACACAAGCATCCTCCAAAAGGGCCTCATAGAAACAGACAACTGGTGCCAGAGCCATGGCCTCAAGCTAAATGCCAAAAAGTGTATAGTCATCCCCTTTGGCAAAAACAAAGTGCTCACAAATTACCACATAGGTGGTAATCCATTAAGTATGGAAGAAGTAATTAGGGACCTGGGGACCCAACTTGATAGCAATCTCTCATTTGACAACCACGTGGCCAAAGTGGTTAGAAAAGCATTTTATATAGCCCACCTAATCATGAAGGGATTCACATCTAGATCAGGGGAGGTCATCTTGCCTCTTTACTCATCCCTCATCAGGCCCATAATTGAGTACAATGCCCCTTTTGGGATGTACCTTACCAGACACCTGCAGCAACTGGAAAGACCCCAAAAGTACCTCACCAAGAGGACCAAAGGGCTCAAATAGATGCCATATGCTGCCCGGTTAAAGAAACTCCAGCTCTACTCAGTGGCATACCGCCTGCTCAGAGGTGATCTGTGCCTGACATATAATGCCATGTCCAACCCGGAATTAATGGACATGCTGCACCTCAGAAAATCCAAATCCCATCGAGCTACGCGCTTGAGAGACTTGAACCTCAGCACTGAAATAAATAGGATATGCTGGAGGGACAGATTCATAACCCAGAGGCTCCCTTCACTCTGGAATAAAATCCCAGTCCAGGTTAGGCAGAGTCCCTCATTGACTCTCTTCAAGAGGAATCTTGATGAGTGGATGAGAGATCGTAGGTTTACCCCGGGTATCACTTCTGTGTCACTGTTAGACAGAGGCACAGTATACTAACCAAAAAAGGGCACAGCAAAATTAATTTAAAATGGGTGGCAAAAGCCAAACACACTCTAGATTGGCTTATAAATGCCCTAGGGCAGATAGCCTAGTATGAACCTATGAACCTATGAAACACCCATATAAACCCAAGTGTGCTGGAGAGTACAGTCAACAGAGAATGTAATGTTATGTCAGCACATAGTGAGATGTTACTTCACTGACATGTATATTTCCTGAGAAGTTAGTGGCCGTGGCCGTGTTTGCGCGCACAGGCTATACGTTACAAAGTTTGTTTAACTGTGTTTAACCGCTGCTATAATGTCACACAAACACTTTTAAACATACTTACAACTGTTTAATTGAGCCTTATTCTGCAGTAAAAAACATTTGTAAAGCATAGCAGGTGTTGAACCCTTGACCATGCACACTACAGTCATGGGACTTACCACTAAGCCATTCCAGGTGTGTGCATGTTTGACGGTCTTCAGACTACACCTTATACCATATGCATTTCACTGTAATGATCACAAATGGGACAGTCACTTTGTGTATATATGTACAGTACATTGTAATGTACTGTAGTTTGTGAACCAACACATTCCAGTCTACATATGCATTACTGTTACAAACTAATATGAAATATTTATCTATATATATATATATATATATATATATATATATATATATATATATATACACACGTCAGTGATGTCTGCACATATACATATATATATATATATATATATATATATATATATATTATACAGTTACATCAATAGCCATATATATGAACAGCTATGAACACACATTTCCTGACACAGAAGCACTCCAAAGGAATTGGAATGTACACAAAACACATGCAGCTCTGGTATTATAACAATGAATATTAACCTAATTCACCATAGAAGGGGTGGTTGTTGTGTATGTGAAGAATGGGGTGGGGGAGAAATGATGGGTAATGCAATCATGCATCAAGGAGGGCCTGGGTTGGATGTCCAATAAGTGAACTGGAGGGGTATACATGGAGTATGGGGACAATATAAAGAACACAAAGCAAGAACCTTTCTCATTCATAATACACCCTGTCATGTCACATTGCAACACCTAATTTCACAAACATATGAACATTAACATGTATCAGACAAATGTACACCAACTGACTGTCACATTTGTTTTCAGTAGTGAGGATTGTCAGTAGTACAATGTATATTCTAAACACCATAATATGTGTACATATCTCAGATGCCTTAGTGGTAAAGTCAGTAACTGTGGTGTTCATAATCCCAGGTTCAAGACCTGCAAGGCTGTTAGGTTATTTTGAGGGCCAGAATAAGGGCTGTTGGATGCAGGTGGATTAAAGCACTCTTAAGCAGTTGTAAGCGGGTTTGTGCAACGATAAGCGGTGCTGAAACATGGTAAATGGAGAAGCGCTTCACAGGTTTAACCTTTGCTAAACGTCATGCAGACCATGCACAAACCTGCTTACAAATGCGTAAATGTGTGTTATGCACACTTTCCCTACCAGTGTCTTCTCTGAGAGGTAAAATAATAACATCTTCCAGGAGTAGAACCCGCAACCATGTACTCCATCCTCAGAGTAACCCAACACTAAGCTAACTGGGATGTACCTATCCCAGTTATGTATGCAGACAGGTTAAAACACAAAAGGAAGGAATGTGTTGAAATAGGACCACCCACCATGTACCCAATTAAAGGTGTATGCTCATATATATATATATATATATATATATATATATATATATAGAGAGAGAGAGAGAGAGATACGTAGGGACATGTCGATATATTCCAGTCTGCATATATATGTAGATATATAGATAGGTTAAAAACATCTACACATCTATGGAGGTACAGATAAACATATGCAATAATATATATATATCTATATACATATACACCAATATATATACATATATATATATATATATATATATATATATATATATATATATATATACATATATATATATATGCATACTGTAGAAAAACAAGTAAATGTTGGCAGAAAAACTTCTTATTTAAACTATAAGCATGTTTTAAAAAACTCAGTAAGCGCTTTCATGGATAAAACCACTTCGTCAGATCTTATACGTTTCATATAAACCAACTATTTAAATACTCTATACAATAAATGGTCAACCAATAAAATGCATCATATAAATCACATGGTATTAATTCGTAAAAATGAGTCTCTCAACCACCGAGCCTGGAGTTGCCTGGTAAGTCACTACTGCACTTAAAAAAACAACTATATTTCACATAGTTACAAGTGTTACTGTACAATATGTAATGTAACATCATATGCAAGGCATGTATGCACACATGCCACATACTATAGTCTGCTACTTTATGTATGCACAGATGTGCATACTCCATAGTAAAGTGTATTGTACTGGCTTATGTGCTAACATGGACATTACACCCTGCAGCTATCACACAGGTGTGGATAATGATCTTACTGCTGTGACACTCCTGTTTAGGTACCTCTGGCATTTTGCAGCGACAGCAGCCTGTGTCAGGTGAGATTGTTATTATTTACCAGGTTGATAATGCATGGAACATATTAATTGCATGCTATCTGCCATAACACATGTACACATAATGTATGATGTTCCTGTTAATGGACAATGGTCAGACCTGCAATGTATCAATGTGTTTACCTATGTGAAACAATTGAGGACTATATGAAACACCTACACTAAACCTTCCAAACTGTCATTGCCAGATGTGTGGACAACAGTGAATACAATGGTGGAGGTGTGTTCCACTGTAGGGACAGGTACTACATATCAGCATTACACATGTTGGGAATATGGACAGTACTGTACAGAGAGCATATGTGTGCACACACTCTAAATGTGTTGGAGCTGGAGTATGACCAGCCCACAGGATACATCCCTGTGGAATATACCCTTGCTATGAATGTCACAGAATGTCATGTGCTATCTGACATGTCCATGACATGTAGTGGGCTGACTGCAACACTGCTCAGCTGTCCTGCAAAACATGTCTCACATCCCATACATACCACCCTATGTCTGCATAACCCTGTCCTCAGTGGAGCATATGATAAATATGGGTGTATGTCATGTGGGATAACACTGACATGTGAAATAAGATGGCCATCACAACCATTGGACAGAACATATGTACACATGACCATGGAGGATGGCCAGAGACATGAAGCAACATCCACAGTAGAAGTGATGTACATGTGTGTACACCCTGTCGTACATTGGTTCGACACAATACAACTATGGCCTTTGTGTAATGGTGATATTGCAGATGTGAAACACTAAACATCATACAGGCCTATGCACAGCTTGTGTAGGCATAACATAAAACCACCACATAACACGTCTTGAACATCTTGAGTGTGTCACGACATGGAAGCATTCACCTATACAGTATCCAAAAACATATATGTGTTGCACAACATACACATACAACCACATCAAGCCACAGATACAGTACATTCACCTTGCTGGTGTCAGACATCACTGTCTTGCCTGCTCCTCATGTGTTTGAGGTACACAAATGGCATGTGGGACAT
Source organism: Protopterus annectens (assembly GCF_019279795.1). NCBI lineage: Eukaryota > Metazoa > Chordata > Ceratodontiformes > Protopteridae > Protopterus > Protopterus annectens. The sequence goes on along the minus strand of NC_056733.1, from coordinate 1,842,793,960 downwards.
AGAGTACTGCTAAGTTAGCCATGTGTGGGCATAGTTGCCAGGCATCGGTAATATGGTTGCATATGTGCAGGGGTGTCATCCGTATACCCTTCTGTGACCTGTGTCACACATTCCACATTATGGTTTAGTGTGTATACACCTCAGTGATGTGGGCCACATTCTACATTAGATATTTATTGTATGTGAACATAGTCATGGTTATGAAATGTGTCAGTAGCTCACACTGTATAGCAATTGTGAAGCCACATGATACTCTGCAATGGCTATGCACATCAGTTCAATGTGCAGTATGTCCCTGCATATTTGTAGGGTGGACAGACAACACTGCATCAGCTGAAGGCCCATGTTAGCATAATACGTCCCTGCATTGGGACACCACTACCATACTGTAGATTGGAAAGGACACCTTTGTGTTACACATGTATGCATGCCATTCAACATGTCAGCAGAAGACATATCATACTACATGTGATTGGCAAGGTCATATGCCACACAAAAGGCCTGTGTACTGTAAACCTGTGCTGGTCTGTGGCACCACTGCAAAGTAGGGACAGCCATATGCACAATGTCCAGGCTCAGCTCAAGGGTAGCCGGAATAATGGTGAACAGACATGCACTGCTTTGGGGGAGATATGCAAGCTAGGGCTCAGGCAAACATAGTATGCAGTCGACATACCCTACTGCTCATGTCCTCACACATAGGGACAGTGGCCAATGTAAAGCATCAGTGGCAGATGTACAAAGGTCAGCAATGGTCTGTTAACATGTGGTGTATGTAGCACACACCATGGCAGTGTGGTGCAATGGTGCAAAGTGCATGCATTGTGTTGCAGGTATGGGGTATAGGCTACTAACACAAATGGTGCAATACAGGTATGTATGCTAACCACCACTATAATTGTGTAAGGTGCATGCTGTCTGCTATAACACATGTATGCTGTTGTGTGCAACTCTGGGATGTATGATAACTACCACTATAATTGTCTAAGCTGAAACGATAATTGTCTAAGCTGAATGGCTTCTGCCATATTACCTGCATGTAGTGTGTGTGTCTGTGTGTCTCTTCTGTGTGTGTGTCTCTGTCTGTCTGTGTCTGTCTGTCTGTCTGTGTCTGTCTGTGTCTGGTATAACTTGCAATGTACAGTTCTTGTCCTCCCCTCACAGGTGTTGATGTAGGTGCCCAACCTGTCCATCTGATGTTAGTGTCCCCACAGACTCTAGCAGTGATGATGATAGTATGATTGAGGTGCAGGCAGGGTTGTCAGAGGCTGAATCTGTGCCACTGGTTGCCATTCCACCTGTCTCCCCCTCATCCTCGCACACAGTTCCACTGCCTGCACATAGCCCATCACCACTGGCCATAGAAGAAGGACAGTTGGAGGGTGGTAGCATGGAACAGGGAAGTATGAAGACTATGGAAGGTGTGCCTGCACACCATGATCCCAGTCAACAGACTGGTGGTGTCCCACACAGGCATGTGCCCAGCGCTGCTCATAGGAGGACCACTGGCCTACATGCCCCTGCAAGACAAAGCACATCAGCTGGAGTCACCAGACACATGTTTTGGGCTGTAATGGAGGCACAGGCACGTGCTGAATGGCACAACAGAGAAGGTCAGAGGCTTCAAAGGGCTGCTGTCCGTTCATTAACTGACAACATCCAGGCACTTGCAAATGTTCACCATCATCTTGCAGATGTTTTGGATAGACGATTGGGTGACATGGTGGGAGTCTTTGATCATGGCATGTCAATCCTCAAGCGTGGAATGTCTGTGCTGGAACATCTGGTGGAAGTGAGGCATTGGGCACGTGGACGTAGGTCAGCTACATTAACTGTTGAAAGTCTACGTGAACATGCTACTGCACATGCCCACTCCCATAGTGGCAATAGCAGAAGCAGTGCAACAGGTGCTGTGCAGTCCACACCAGAACACAGCAGGCCACGACTCCAGTGGACATGTGTCATCAGACAGTACTCAGTCTGGACCTCTGCCTGGTAGTACCCATGTAACCCCTGGCAGGTGCAGGTCACGTGGCCCTGGCCAGACACTGTGAACTGTGACACCTGCCTTGTACAGTCTGCAGCTGTCAATAACACCCCTGTGTAGGTCAGCCACATGCCAGACCTGTTTGTATGCATACACACACAGTGGAAACAAATGTAGGGCACCTCAACACACGCAACATCCACACACCCCAAATGATATCACAGGCCCTAACACACACACATGAATTCATCCAATGGCACAGCCTAGGCCTCTGGCAAACATTATCACCCTGTGCATATGATGATGCCTGTGCCACATCCCTGTCATCCACACCTTTGGTGCAGGGACAAGTTCATATGGTCTGATGCACAGGGTGAGCATACCAGGTAGACAATTATAGATTAATATTGTTGAGTAGTGTTGACAGGCAGCAGACATACCATGTATTACAGTTTTAGAATGCATTTTGTACATTTGACAGTATGTATCATGTGTAACAACACTAACAGCACGTTGATCTTGACATTCTACCTTCCTCTTTCAGGTGTAGTTGCATGTGCCAGAGGATGTCGGTGTTTGCGGTTAGTGTCCTATATGTACATGTTGACTACCCACAGGTCAGTATGACAATACCTGCATGCACTTTGTAGCTTCCATATCACAGTTATATTCTCTCATGTTTCAATTATGTTTGCTGTTCTAATGATCCAAGAGCATGATAGCTGTGTAGTAAGCTACTGTGTTCACAGCCATCACATCCATAGTGGGTGACATCACAGGTATAGTTACCTGGAGATCGGAGGAGGTAAAAGAGTGGTATGCAGGATGACAAGGGTAAAGGCCAGTGGAAATAGTGGCTTCTCATTGGAAAGCAGTAATACCCACTGCCATGACAGCATGCAAACACAGACACACCCACACACTCAAGGATTCACAGACACAGTAACACACACTCTGACACACACACACACAGTTGCCAGTGTTCGGATGAGAACTCCTGCCTATGTGCATATCATCATTTTAGTACTACGCAATTACAAGATGCACCACATAGATTACACATGTACGGGTAGTTGGAATGGCCTATGATTGAGGACATCGACAGGGATACTACAGTGCAGTGAGTTTATGTGGGTAGGGGGGGTCCATCAGTAGGCTATGTTACAACAGGTCACACCCCAGGGTGAACATGTTAACAGGTGATTAGAATGCCCATCTACGACTGATGATATCAGCTGGGATGCTAGATTGCATTGAGTGGATGGGGGAGGGGGCATTCACATTTCACTATGGTAAAATACAGCCTCACTCCAGAGACCGGACAGCCACACACACACACACACACACACACACACACACACACACACACACACACACACACACACACTGTGGCATTCACAAAGATTTACACCTATGTCACACACATACAATCACTTTATATGATCAATTTCAACAATTGGCTTAAGTACTGGTGTCATTCAAAGGGGATCCAATGCCTGTCAGCTTGGGATGATATGCTCAACAAGCCACGATGCTTCGCTAGGGACGGCTTGCACCTGTCACCCCTGGGCTTTTGGATATTGGCAAAGGCTCTTGCTACCCCCATAGTGCCTTTTAGGCAAGGCTCAAAGACAAACCCACCTCCATAGGTATCACAAGGGATAAGAAACTAAGAGTAATGCTACTCAACGCCAGAAGTCTAAACCTCAAGATGCACGCACTCGAAACTGTCCTTAGCATGGAGAACATCGATATCTGTGCAGTAACAGAAACCTGGTTCAGGGCTCTCGAGAGCACCCCAGCACTACCAGGTTATACCTCATACCATGCTTTTCGCCCCAAAACATGGACCGAACCACAAAAGGAGGGGAGTATCGATATTCATCAAAGATACCCACACCTCCAGGTTGGTGGCAAAGCACGGGCATCAGAGACTATCCATGTGCAACTAACAGTGGGTAAAACTGCCTTCCAGTTTATAGCCTGCTACAGACCACCCTCCCAAACCCAGGAACCCCACTCGGCCTTCCTGAGAACACTGGAAAATATGAAGGTCTCTCCAAACACTATTATATTGGGCGACTTCAACTACCCAAACATAGACTGGGAGCATTACTCTAGCTCCAACACCCTAGCCCAAAGGTTCCTAGAATTTATAAACTCAAATGCTATGGAACAACTTGTTACCACTCCCACAAGAGGGGAAAACATACTGGACCTGATCATCACCAACATGGGGACTCTATGCTCCAGACCAGAAGTGTATCCCTCACTGGTAAGATCAGACCATAAACTAATCTCACTGGATATTCACATCCCACCCCACCCCTGCCCAGAAAACCACAGTGAAAACTTCTCTAAAGCAAATTTCACACTCCTCAAAACTGAGGTGGAATCCTTCAAAGCCCCCGGGCCTGTGGAAAATACGGCCCAGACCGCAGAATCCTTTATAAATGCATTCTATGAACACCTTCAGGAATGCATGGATCATGCAATCCCAAATAAAACCAAGACCCAATCCTCCAAAGGCAGACGTCCTGTCTGGTGGACCCCAGCCATAACCAAACCATACAATAGAAGGAGGAAGCTACTAAATGATAGAGCAAAATCCCAAAAAGGGAAGGCATCACTGATCAGTATTAGCAAAAAACTACGGGCACACATAAAATTGTCTAAGGCTAGCTTCGAGAGAAAAATTGCACAGGAAACTAAGGATAATCACAAGGCTTTCTTTAGTTATGTTAGGAACCTGGGTGGTAATTCCCAGATATACTCAGAATTAGTCCAAAATGGCAAAAAATACACCGAACCCATAGACATTGCCAACATCCTAGCTGACAGGTTCAGCGCAAACTTCTCCCCCCCTCCCCACCAAAAGGGCAAATATCTATCACAGCAGAGTGCTGCCCCCCTGACATCTCAGATGCTCAGGTAAGAGCCGCCCTCTCCAAAGCAAAAACACAGCATCAATGGGACCAGATGGTGTCCCGGGCTGCATCCTACATGAACTCCAAGAAGAGCTAAACCCAAACATAAAACTACTGTTCAATCTCAGCCTTACTACAGGATATGTGCCCAAAGAGTGGCGTACAGCAACAGTGGTCCCTCTCCATAAAGGTGGTGCCTCAACGGATCCTGGAAACTATCGCCCCATAAGCCTGACTAGCTTGGTCTGCAAAGCTATGGAAAGGATCATCATGGACCTCATAAATAAAGATATTGGGGACCTACAAACACTGGATCCTACCCAGTTTGGCTTTGTTAAGAGAAGATCCTGCCTCTTAAACCTGGTTGATTTCTTTGAAACAGTCACCAAGGCCATTGACGAGGGGAAGGTGGTCCACACAGCCTACCTGGACCTCGCAAAAGCCTTCGATACAATACCCCACTAGAGCATTATAGATAAGCTCACCAGCTTAAATATAAACCCTTATGTCACTAGATGGATTGCAAACTGGCTCAAGGACAGAACCCACATGGTTAGAATTGCTGGAGCCATGTCAGTCTCCAAACCAGTTACAAGTGGTGTCCCACAAGGCTCAGTCCTGGGACCTCTCTTGTTCGGTATATATTTCTCGGAGGTACAGGCCAACACGGAAGGACTGTGGCTGACCAAGTTCGCAGATGACTGCAAACTGGGCCATAATCGACTCTCCAGTCGACACAAGCATCCTCCAAAAGGGCCTCATAGAAACAGACAACTGGTGCCAGAGCCATGGCCTCAAGCTAAATGCCAAAAGTGTATAGTCATCCCTTTGGCAAAAACAGTGCCACAAATTACCACATAGGTGGTAATCCATTAAGTACAGAAGAAGCAATTAGGGACCTGGGGACCCAAGTTGATAGCAATCTCTCATTTGACAACCACGTGGCCAAAGTGGTTAGAAAAACATTTTATATAGCCCACCTAATCATGAAGGGATACACATCTAGATCAGGGGATGTCATCGTGCCTCTTTACTCATCCCTCATCAGGCCCATAATTGAGTACAATGCCCCTTTTGGGATGTACCTTACCAGACACCTGCAGCAACTGGAAAGACCCCAAAAGTACCTCACCAAGAGGATCAAAGGGCTCAAACAGATGCCATATGCTGCCGCTAAAGAAACTCCAGCTCTACTCAGTGGCATACCGCCTGTTCAGAGGCGATCTGTGCCTGACGTATAAAGCCATGTCCAACCCGGAATTAATGGACATGCTGCACCTCAGAAAATCCAAATCCCATCGAGCCACGCTACCGAGAGACTTGAACCTCAGCACTGAAAAATAGGACATGCTGGAGGGACTGATTCATAACCCAGAGGCTCCCTTCACTCTGGAATAAAATCCCAGTCCAGGTTAGGCAGAGTCCTCATTGACTCTCTTCAAGAGGAATCTTGATGAGTGGATGGGAGATCGAGGTTTACCCTGGTATCACTTCTGTGTCACTGTTAGACAGAGGCACAGTATACTAACCTCGAAAAAGGGCATAGCAAAATAAATTTAAAATGGGTGGCGAAAGCCAAACACATTCTGGCTAGGCTTATAAATGCTCTAGGGCAGATAGCCTAGTATGAACCTATGAACCTATGAACCTATATGTGTGAGGTTTAACCACCTGCCTATGCCTTTCGTTCTACACTTCACTCTGTACTTGTGTCAACAACAGTGTTCAGAAGAGTGATAACATGTGGGATGTATTCCCAACCATATGTGACATATATGGACACACACACCCACATGTGCCAGTACTGTGAATCAAACACCTGCCTATCTTATGATAGGTACTACAGAAGTACAGCACTATCGCATCCGGTACAAAGCTTACTGACTCTTTCCTTTGCCAGCTGTGCTGATATATGCACAATATATGCACAGGGGAGGTATTACTGTTACAGGTGTCATGAGGTTTGCCTTCAGTGTCACCCTTACAGCATTCTACATTGTCTGTCTTCCACTTCAGTTAACAAAACCTGACCTTAGCAGTTACACAGGTTATTGTAGGACTGGTGGTAACACACCAGTGAGCTGTCCTCAGTAATCATTCATCAGCAATGAAGCCTCACCACTTAGTAGTCATGTCCAAATATCTGTCCATACTCCATGTATGGCTTACAGTACTTAGAGCATATCACCATATACAGTTGGCAATGTTGAGGTTGTATTGCATCAGCATGAAGTACCAACACAACAGTCACCTTCAGACATCAGACACTGCACACACATGGAATCTACACAAACATCAATACATGTACATATATGTGGTCTACATCAGTAAGTGCACTAGCAGGTCAAGAGGATACATTCCACACCTTCCCCATGCCATATGTGAGACATAGCCAAGCATTACACCATAATGAATGTTGTATTCATGTACTGGTAGGACACCATCAACTTCACCATGTAGGCAAGTGTACATATATGACAACAGCACATATCAGCGAGACACACACAGCATTACTCAATGTCATGCTCCTACAAACTGTTACTTGACAGTGCCATGGTGAAGCCAGGGCACTGTAATAGTCAACAGTGAGCACATCATATTTGCCACACACACCTCATGTTTACAGGAAGAGTGCCAGCAATGTGCTCTGTTAGAGCTAGGCAGAAAACTCATTCAAGCATGTGTGAGGTCTATGGCTTGTAAACATCTCACCCCAGCATGTACTGGCTATTGTGGTACTATAGCTAATGTCCAGACAGCACACAGCATACATGGCTTGCAATTGTTGACATGGGGTATATTTAGGAGCTGTGGCCACACATGGCTGTACATGTCATAAACATATCACCTGTGACTATTCAGGAACATACAGAGCAGAGCTGGATTTCCCTGAGTCTGTCAATACAGGCCTTGTGTAGGTACTATGGTCCTGTTATTTGGGTATGTTTGTAGGCATTGCATTAGGTGGACATATCTAAAGACATACATGCCACACGGGGTGTTGTACAATATGTTAGGTGTCATGGGTGACCAGTAAAGTGGGAATATTACCTCTGTTAACATAGATATCAAACCTTATGTACTATTAGCATGCTGTCTGCCATGTGCATGTGTGTAATGACTGTAGCCACCTTTATGTAGAAAGGATAACGAAAGCTATGGTAATGTCATTTATGTTGTATGAGTGTGGGATGTACATATCCAAGCAGATACAGTTAGATCATATCCAACCCTGAGGGTGTTGTTTACTGGTGTACAGCAACAGTCGACTGTGTTAATGCTGACAACATCTAAGGGACCCTGGTATGTATACAACTGATACAAATGTAGAATAAACCAAACTGCAACCAAAAACAAATACGAAGCTCCGTTCAAACAAACAGATAGTCTTTATTACAGTTTAAAATCCACCAGATTGAGCGCTTTCATCTGCCCTAAGCAGATTTCATCAGGAATAATTAGTATACAGTGCCTCACATTTTTATACCATTCTAAACTGCAGTAATTATTCAATAATTAACAAATTGAAACAATCAATCATTCCATAAACATGTTAAAAAAACAGCAAATATAAATAACTGACTTGTCCAGACCAATTTTAACCCATTAGTGTGTTTCTGTTCTTAATCCTCTTTATAAAGTGCTACTGTGCATATAAATACTTAAAAAATATATATATATAAAATATTAATGCTGCATTGCATGTATGATATATTTTATAATGTGTATATTATCAAATATATATAATAATATATTTTAAATTATTCAAACCTTTGAGTATATTTCTAGGTGTGATTTTGTTATCTATGCTACAATGTGGTAGCCATCTGTGGTGAGCGGTGTCTACAACATATTACATAGTTAGGAATGGTAAAGAATACACAGTCAAACACGACTACAGTTGGGTATGTTATTTTCCTGTGCCACTGTCGAACAGTGACACAGAAGTGGTCGCTGTGGTGTAGGTCCATACCAATCATTCCCCCACCCTAACTCCACAATCCCTGGGGTAGATTACATTAGCTTTCATTCCCCACCCCAATCTCCACATACACAACAACCATCCCTTCTCTGGTGAACTGCTTAAGATTTAAATGTTATAACACAAGTGATGCCTCTGTTTTGTGTACACGTCAGTTCCTTTGGAACCCTTCTGTGTCACAAAGGGTGTTCAGACGTGTGTATATACACACATATGTATATATATATATATATATATATATATATGGCTATGGCTGCGTCTGTGTATATGTGTGTGTGTGTGCATATATATATATATATATATATATATATATATATATATATATATATATATATATATATATATATATATATATATATATGTAGTTATGACAGTTGTACAGATGTAGACTTGTCTTTGTTTTTTCACAGAGTACAGTACATTCAAGGGTACTGTACATATGTACACAAAGTGACTGCCCCATTTGTTTTCAGTACTGTGGAATACCTGTAGTAAGACGTGCATTATAGACTCCATGCAACATGTATGCAACCCAGATGGCTTAGTGGTACGTCCAGTGACCTCAGTGTGCATGGTCCAGGGTTCAAGACCTACAAGCCTTGTTGATACTGTCATTTAGGACTGCATAAGGCAGTTGTAAGCAAGTGTAAATGTATTTTCATGACAGTAAGCAGCGAGTACACGCAGGTAGCACACATGTACAACTCAAAGTACACTTGACATGCCCTTCTTTGGCAATCCTGCTGATGTCACCCACCTACAAATACACCTCTGGGACTGCTGTAACCCAGTAATCTCTGTGGTGTGTGCTGTAACTGCGTAATGTTGTAGTGTGTTAAACTAGTTTGGTAGGTGTTCTAATCCCCGACAGATCAACTATGTGTCTGTCTGCCTGCCTGTGAAAAAAGTGATGCTTTTAGAGTATGCACACTCTTTACAATTCACATACCCACCTTTGGCAATCCTGCTGATGTCACCCACCTAGAAATACACCTCTGGGATTGCTGTAATTCAGTATTCTCTGTAGCATGTGCTATAACTGCGTATTGCTGTAGTGTGATAAACTAGTTCGGTAGGGGTTCTATTCCAAGAGAGACCAACTGTGCGTGTGTCTGTCTGCCTGAGAAAATAACAATGCCTGTAAAAAAATGATGCTTTTAGAGTATGCACACTCTTTACAATTCATATAACCACCTTTGGCAATCCTGCTGATGTCACCCACCTAGAAATAGACCTCTGGGACTGCTGTAACCAAGTATTTTCTGTAGTGCGTGCTGTAACTGCATATTGCCGTAGTGTGATAAACCAGTTAGCTAGGAGTTCTATTCCAAAAAAGGACAACTGTGTGTGTGTGTCTCTGTCTGCCTGAGAAAGGAACAATGCTTTTTAGAGTATGCATACTCTTTACAATTCACATAACCACCTTTGGCAATATATATATATATATATATATATATATATATATATATATATATATATATATGTGTGTGTGTGTGTGTGTCTGTAAAGCAATGCATACCCCACGCAAACGCAGTTGCACATGCTTACTGGTGTTTATATATGCTTAAACCTGCTTACTAGTGCCTTATTCATTATGACACTGACACTTTGCTCCAGTTAACTTTTAATTGTTATTTTGCAGGTTATACAGCAGACAGATGTCACAATATGTTCATGTACAGATTACTGATGGTAAATGGTATGTGATGCAGTGGGATTAGGTACGGGAATGTCTGTTTGTTAGGCGATTGCTCTAACCAATACACTATTGCTGTGCTGCTTCATTTGCAAATATACCCATATATCCATGGCTCCTGGTTCCCCAAACACACACCCCATTGCCTCCCTAACACTGCAGTCATCCATTCTCCAGTTGGATTTGCGGTGTATCCACACCACTACACATTGGCCACTCCCTAATCCTATAGACCCATCCCATCGGTTGACTCACTCCATGTATTCTCAGAACTCTCAAACTTTTAGTCCACAAATGGTGACATGAGCGACCAAAACAATACTATTCGCAGTTTTTGGGTTGTCCCACATGGGACACACATGTGTTTATGTCAAGATTAGACTCTATACTTCATTACATCCTTACTCCCGTTAACATGACACTACAATAAATTAATAAGTATGACTATGTGGTAACACACACATTACACATGAGAGCCTAATTATGTATGTGTTCGATGTACTTGTTTTACAAATAGACCGGTTTAGTAAATGGCGTTGCCTTGGCAGGCAGATCACAGGAATGATTCCATGTGTGGGAAAGTCCTCACATTTGATTTTTTTCAGCATAGCACTGACTTCGGGCATTGTACACACTTCTGCGTTTTAGCAGTTTCAATCCTTCCCTCTTATGCACAACCTATTATTCTATCTACTGTCAAGATTTGTAAGGGCACATTTATGTTATTTATGTCTGCAAATGGAATGAATGTGTTACAGAGAATGTACTTCTACATATTGATGTCTGCATGTGTGTATGCATATATACTTATAACGAACTCGTGGACCTCCATGGGGCGGTCCGATTAGAACCAGCCCATCCAACCCTGGCATGCCTGACTCCATAATTTCATACCCATAGTTCCTCCAACCCACCCCTGTTCAACATACCATCCATTGTCCACTTGTTATTGCAGCCATGACACACCTCCACACATTGCCCTCTCCCGAGCGTTCGGGGCCCTACACGTATGTTGTACCAACCAATGTATTCTCAGGCTCTCCCACCATTTAGTCCTTGAACATACCTGCCATTGCTTGTGTAATGGTCGGACAGCCAAATAGCCTATCACTTTTTGGGTAGTCCCACAAGGGACTACCCTTTGTGTGTAAAGTAGACTGAGTAGATCAATAATGTTACTCCCACTGGTAATATCCTGCCTGTGGTGTGAGTAGTAGTGCTTTGCTCACTCCTGCCCAGCTTGATATGACATATGCTGACAGTGCTATACTGCAGTGGTGGTGCTGCGGTAGCGTTGTCACCTCACAGTAAGACGTTGTCCTGTTCGATTCTCAGCTAAAGCGTCTTCTGTGTGGAGACATGCATGAATCTGTGTGGAGACATGCGTGAATGGGCATACCTTCGTTGAAGGTTGTGTGTCAGGGCTGGCAACTCAACAAATAAAAATCTACTGCCAATCATTAGCAGAGCGGAGTTCTGCTGTGGCGACCCCTTACTGGGAAAAGCCGAAAGACACAACAATGCTGACAGTGCTATATAATACTGGGGTTGCTGTTGATTCCCTTCTCATTCCTTTTGTATGCTTTATTGTTACATCATTCTTTCTTCATAGATAGATATAAATACATATATATATCTATATATGTATATATATATATATATATATATATAGATAGATATATATAAATATATATACGTATATATATTATATATCTGTACATACTTATATACATTTCCTATGCTGGGCACTGCTTAGACCGGCGCAAGCGCACTCAGACTTGCTTACTGGTACTTATATGTGTTTACTGCTGCTTATTTGTGCTTACACCTGCTTACTAGTGCCTTATTCATTATGACAGTACCACTTTGCTTGAATGATATTTAAGTTAAATATCTCATGCAATACTCTTATGTCAGTTTTACAGCAAAACGACATTCATTCCACATAGAAAATGATATGTGCTATTGCTGGGCTCGAACCGTGAATGCCTGTTCATTAGGCTGATGCTCTAAACACTACACTATTGACATTTACGTTGATTCCGCATATTTTTCTCTATTTGACTGAATTTGATATGTAAGCTACGCTCGGCTGAGGGCAGCATCGTGCAAACATGCTGCGCTTTGCTTACACCTTCGATATTGCAGCAATTCAAATGTCTAATAGGGACACAGGGAATCTAATTGTGAATGTTCTAGGGACAGGCTCAACATTCCACTACGTGCTAGTGTGTTTACTACTTCGATTTTATTTCCCTGTTTGTGGACACACTTGTATACATTTCAGTATCCACTGACACTGAATTACTGACTTACTATTAGACGCGGGCTCTACTAGTAGGCATAGTAGGTTTTGCAACTGTCGGGGCATGTTTACACCTCCATAGAGCACTTGTACACGCTCCCTGCACTCGCTCATGTTTCATGTGCACATTGAGGGTGTGGCAGCGCACCCTCATACATATTCATATGGCGCTGCTGTGCCATCTGTAGTGAGGATGCTCGGCGCAAGGCTAAAACCGTCCTTGCGCCGAGCTTCTTGAATTCCGGAGTAAATCTCAAAATGCACTCACTCGAGGCACTCCTTAAAATGGAGAACATCGATATCTGGGCAGTGACTGAGATCTGGTTCAAGGCTCCAGGGAGCACCCCTGCACTACCAGGCTATAACTCATACCACACTTTTCGGCCATGTAACCTGGACCAGAACACTAAAGGTGGAGGTGTGTCCTTATTCATTAAGGATATCCACACCTCCAGGCTAGTTGCTCAGCATAATGCATCCGAGTTTATCCAAGTGCAACTAACTCTGGGAAAAACTGCAATCCAAATTGTAGCTTGCTACAGATCCCCTACCATGCCGCAGGATTCCCCACTCCTCTTTTCTTGATGTATTGGAAAATATTAGGGTTCAAACAAACACCCTAATAATGGGCGATTTCAACTACCCCACCATTAACTGGGAAAACTACTCATGTACCAACTCCTTCACTCAACACTTTCTGAAATTCATAAACTCCAATGCCCTGGATCAACTTATCCATACCCCCACCAGGGGCCACAATATCCTAAATCTAGTCATTACCAACATGAGTGACCGGTGTTCCACACCTGAAGTCAATGCCTCATTGGTCCGATCTGACCATAAGATAATCACCCAAGATATCCACACCCACCCCTATTAAGGAAAGCACGGTAAAAAATTTCTCCAAAGCCAACTTCATGCTTCTTAAGACAGAAGTGGTGAACTTCATGATACCCATGCAGATGGACAATACAGTTAGGACTACTGAATTCTACACAATTGCATTTTATAAGCACTTACATGAGTGCATGGATCGTGCTATCCCAAACAGAACCAAGACGCTATCCTCCAAAATAAGGAAGCCAATCTGGTGGTGCCCTGCCATAAATAAACTGTATAACAGAAGAAAGAAACTGTTGCAAAAGAGAGTAAAATCCCATGAGTGGAGGAGCTCCCTGGTCAGCCTCAGTAAGATGGTGCGATCCCTGATAAAATCCTCCAAAGCTAGTTAAGAAAACAAAATCACCACTGATTCTAAAGACAACCACAAAGCATTCTATAGCTATGTCAAGAATCTCAATGGCAACACTCAGATCTGCTCTGAGTTACAGCATAATGTAAATATACAAACCCAACTGATATTGCCAACATCCTGGCAGATAGGTTCAGTGCTAACTTTACCCCCCTCTCACCCCCTAAAGGGCCCATCTATATACCAGAAGAATGCAAAGTTCCTGTAATCACGGCTGCACAGGTAAAAACCACACTCTCCAAAGCCAAGATCACAGCATCCATGGGACCAGACAACATCCCAGGCTGCGTTCTACACAAACTACAGAACGAAGTGGCACCCCACCTAAGTACCATGTTCAATCATTGCGTCACCTCAGGCTTTGTGCCCGCTGAATGGTGCACAGCGATGGTTATCCCACTCCACAAGGGGGGAGCCACCACAGACTCCGGGAACCACTGCCCCATTAGCCTGATGAGTCTGGTCTGCAAGGCCATGGAACGTATCATCATGGAACTTATAAACAAAGACATTGGTAATCTCCAAACTTTGGACCCCACCCAGTTCGGGTTTGTAAAAGGCAGATCATGTCTCCTAATCCTGACAGACTTCTTTGAAGCAGTCACCAAAACTGTAGACGAGGGTAAGGTAGTTCACACAGCCTATCTAGATCTTGCCAAGGTTTTCAACACCATCCCCCACTCTGGAATTATAAATAAACTCACTAAACTCGGTATAAATCCCTATGTCACAAGATGGGTTACCAACTGGCCCACTGACAGTACATGCCCCCTGCACTCGCTACTGAAAGTAGCAGACTCCAAATCTGACTTCAGACCAGTGACAAGTGGAGTAACACATGGTTTAGTCCTGGGCCCTCTCCTCTTTGGTATCTACTTCTCTGAAATACAGGCTAACACAGAAGGTCTTTGGCTAATGCTTCACAAATGACTGCAAACTAGGAGCCATAATCAAAACTCCTAATGATGTGGACATCCTACAAAAGGGCCTCACTGAGACAGATGCCTGGTGTCAAAGCCATGGCCTCAAGCTCAATGCCAAAAAGTGCATTATCATCCCCTTTGGTAAAAACTCTGTACCCATGAACTACAACATAGGCGGTAGTATACTTAACACTGAAAGTGTGATAAGAGACCTTGGGACACAGGTGGACAGTAGTCTCTCCTTTGATAATCACATCACCACAGTAGTCAGGAAATCCTTCTACATGGCACACCTCATCACAAAAGGTTTCTCATCCTGAAAAAAAGAGGTCATTGTTCCCCTCTACTCATCACTCATTAGACCCATTATAGAGTACAATGCCCTTTTGGTATGTACCTCACAAGACATCTACAACAACTGGAAAGGCCGCAGAAGTACCTCACAAAGAGGATTACTGGCCTCAAACAGATGCCGTATGCAGACCGTCTCAAAAAACTCCAGCTTTACTCCGTCGCATATCGCCTACTCAGAGGTGATATCTGCCTAACATACAAAACTATGTCAAACCCAGAGCTGTTGGACATGCTCCACTTAAAGAAATCCCAATCCCTCCGAGTTACATGCTCTAGGGACCTAAACCTTGTCACCACAATAAACAGAAAATGCCGGAGGGATAGATTCCTGTCCCAGAGACTTCCCATACTCTGGAATATACTATCTATCTATATTAAACAAAGCTCCTCATTAGCACTCTTCAAGAAACATCTTGATGATTGGATGGGAAATAGGAAATTCACCCCGGGGATCACTTCTGTGGCTCTGCTCGACAGTGGCACAGGAAAATAATTTTCTTGGGTAACAAAAGCCAGGGTATCTTTTTGGCTGGGCTTGTATAGGCACTAGGGCCAATGCCTAGTACCTACCTATGAACCTATGAAAGGTGCATTACCAAGCCGATGAAAATAAATGCCTATGCACATGCCACTGTTATAAGCCTTATGAAACCACTAGAGGCTAATATATACAAAAAATAAACAATATTATTTATAGGATGAAATGAAAATTAAGTGCATTTATCTTTTCACAATAAGTCATTCCATAATAAGTTTTCATGTGATTTATGCAGTATTCCCAGTGCTTTAAACAGTTCAAAGTCTTCAATGGTACCTCCCACTACACAGGTTAAATATAACACAGTTTTTCCAGTAAAAGGCAGCAAATTCAGAGTCTGGCATTGCTGGACTTTTCCTTTTGCTCCACCATACAATTTTCACCTGAACATTTCACAGGCTAAATCTACAATATTCCCTGAATGGGCTTCCATTGCCAGGAATCCCAAATCTTAACATACAACCCTTACGTTACCCTATGATAAAGTGCAACTGAGGGACCAACTTCCTTATTTTCTTTTGTAACGCAACCTCCATTTATGCATCACTAAATCTGTAATTAAATTATTAGTCACTAATACAATTACGTTTGTGACTAAAGTACTCCATTTTACATACACATTGGTAGAGACACACACTAGAAGTCAAATATTCCATTTTCAACAGTAATAATTTATCTATATGTATATCAGTATGAAGCTATGTATAGTCACATATGGAAAAAAGAAAGCAATCCCATTCAGATAAACAGAAAAATGAAGAAATGAAGAAGAGGAAAAGTCAGAGGCAGCTCCAAAATGGGCCCCATCAAATTATCTATGGTTGTCATCCTAGCTAGTCTCATTAGCAGTAATATACAATAATGGACCATGGGATGGACATGCCCAAGATGTAACAAAATGGGATAGGTTAATTTGAGCACATGAAAAAAAAGAAATTGGCTAGGCTTACAATGGCCTGCAAGGGCAACTAGCCTAGTACTTAACTGTCAACCTACAAATATAAACTCAATATATGTTGTTTAAATGTACATTCTGAGTATAAATATTCAACCAAGGTATTTTTGAAGCAAAACAGACTAACTAGACCTAAAAATATTCCAGATCAGAAAATAAATGATTCAAAAGTAACCACACAAATGAATGCAATGACCCTTCTTATTACTATCCTGTATCCTGTAATAAATCTGATCTGGGTATGGTAAATATTGGTTGTTTAAGTATTAACCATATGGACATGTTTGTTACTTCTATGGACAAATCTATGTGCCAAATTTTTGGTTGGTTGCTCATATACTTCATCTCTGCTACACGTATGCTTTACTCACATGAATTGTGATTTTGGGATGTTTTTAGTGATAAGTGGTAGGTGGCAACTTTACTTAAATAGTAATGAATTTTTACTAAATACATATATATGTGTATATATATATATATATATATATATATATATATATATATATATATATACATACACACACACATTTGTCAACACAAATTTGTCTAGATATTTTGTAACAGTTACAACTAAAAAATCAGAGCTACATAATTCATACAGTAACACAAACTGTGTCAAACATTCATTCTTGTTGAGATCTATAGCAAAATTCACAACTTACTAGTTATTCTTCTATGCCATCCAACTATCATCCAAATGTAATCTCCAGATATCAGTTTTATTAAAAAAATATTGCTTGTACCACTATATCTATATCTAAATCTATATCTAAAGCTATATCATATCTATATCTATATATATGTTTAAATACATATATATGCACACACATACACACACACACACACACACACACACACACACACACACACACACACACACACGCACATGCATAACATTTCAAAATATCCCATAAAAATATCCGTATCTAGGGGCAAAAGCTGACCTCATAACTGTCTTTTAATTACATTTTTTTGTGAGGAAAAATATCCCGAATATAGGCATCCAAGTTACTCCCTTTTATATTATGGTAATTATCCATTAAAGTCTTATGATTAAGCTAATTGCTGTCAGGATATTCATATTCATATTGCCATACTCCATACAGCAGTTTACATTCCAACTACCCATTTAAAACATATACACTTTTGCCATAATCAACACACCAGCACATTACTGTGTACACATATATATATAAACACATACATTTGTGTGTGTGCACATTTCATACATACACAATGTATATGTATATGCATGTGTGTGTACATGTACTGCAACATAGTCTAGAACAGCATATTTAATTGTGCCAAATATCATATTCAAATGAATGCAGATGCTACGTGTCATTCTATACTTTTGTGCAGCGTGCATAAACAGAAATTCTATTATTAAGTGAGAGGTGCTGCTTTAAAAGAAGAGACAGAAATGTTTGTATGCTAGCTAGAACAGGTATGTTTAATAAAATATCTAATGTTTTAAAAAGAGAAGGCTGAAGTAAGCCAGAGTACATTTTTTTTTTTTTTACAATATTGGATGGAAATTGGGAGATGTCATGTCCAGACTACGAGCTGTTAAAGTCAGACAGCAATGTGATTGAAAATCAAAGTTGTGTGGGTCTGTATTGAAGGGACTTGCTATGAATTTTTGTTAAGATATTAGATTTTTGTTTCCAGAAGAGCTTGCATCTTTGTGTTTTTGTTCAACATGCTATTTTGTTTTTCTGAGACTAATGGCATATACTGCCTTTAAAATTCCATAATAAATATATTGTAGTACTTTGAGGAATTATTAAGTCAGTGAAACACACACTCCCCAGCTTTTATATGTTACTAGTTTCTGCAGAACAGACATAGATAACAGATGCAAATTTAAATAATCATCGTTAATTAAGCATATAGGAACAAAGTATCATAGCAGTTGCTCACAACTGTCAGTCAATTATTTTAAACTCAGCACACTCCAGAACTGCGGTGGTGGTGCTGTGGTATCGTTGTCGCCTCACAGTTAGACGTTGCCCGTTCGATTCTCAGTTAGAGCGTCTCCTGTGTAGCGACATGCATGAATGGGCGTTCCTTCGTTGAAGGTTATGCGTTAGGCCTGGCAAGCCAGTATGTAAAAATCTACTGCCAATCATTAGCGGACTGGAGTTCCGCTGTGGCGACCCCTAACCGGGAAAAGCCGAAAGACACAAACAAACAAACACTCCAGTCTTTCAAACAAAATAAAATTCTTGCATCTGAACTCATAACGGTATCTGCACTTGTGTGTGTGCATGCATAATCCTCCTCTCAGAATGCCCTCTCATCACATCACTACACATTTCACAGCAGTCACTAGTGAGTACAATACTACATGCCCCCCCCCACTCAGATCTTTGGGCATGAAGAACATCAGCCTGTAAAATCTTGCCTCATCTGTCCCAAAGATCTGTGTTACTGAGTTGTTTATATGACATTCTTGCAGCTAGGACTATTGCTGACAATAACTGTCCATAGTGGACAACAGGCATAGTATCACAGTCTTCTTACTCATTCATTGTGCAGCTGTCTTCCATGGTCTCTTCTTTCTTGGTCACTAGTTGGTCAATGGATTGAACTTAGGTTGCACCTCTGTTATTAGCATATACAGAAAACCATCTTCAGATTTGTTAATTTATTTATTTATTGTTTGATTCATTGTTTTTTGTTTTTAAGAAAAGTCAGACGGGGTGGTATATTTATTTTCAGTGGGGTGCTAGGGAATCTCCAGCATAACTCAACATTGCATATTCACAGCAGTACAAATGAAAATAATGAGCAATACAGTAATAATCTATAACAGCACACTGAATACAGGAGAATAGTAAGTATGAAATAATGGCTTACACAATACAAAATAGCTCAGAAAATTATTACTTCTCACTAATTCATGTTTGCCATGCTGTGAACGTGACTATTCCTTTTTTTTTTTTGCTTAATATCAGAATCAAAGCACTTAACTACATTTTACTAAGAAACCATAACATTTAGAAGAACTATTTTTTTAACTATTTTGTACCAACTGGTTTCTCTTGTTTACTCCAGTGGAGCAATGGAAGGCTGTAGACTAACATCAAATGGTTGCTTACTGCGCCTTTTGAAAAATACAAATGTATCTGTAGATGCCAATTGTTACTAAAGAAGTGGAAATGACAAATTGTTCAAGACAGACAAATCCTTAGAGTGGACACATTCCTTAAATTGTGGGGGCTAGATTAAATTTAATAAATTAAAATAACAGTAAGTATTAAATTGTATAGTATTTTATACTAATTTTATAAACAACTTACAGCTGAACTCTCAAGCTGCACTTATAATATCGCCAGTATTATGTTCACCTACCTGTGAGCTTTCATATGAGAATAAGATGTTTTAGGTAGGTTATTTGTTCATTGAACTATCTAAAAATATGGAAATTATAGCAATATAAAAAATAAATAGAATCTGAACAACATTTAATACATTTTCATCTAAACTAAACAGGCATCAAGAATCATTATGGTTGCATTGCTCACCCAGTAAGGTTCAGTTGATTGTGCATAGCATAGGTTCATAGGTTCATAGGTTCATACTAGGCTATCTGCCCTAGGGCATTTACAAGCCTAGCCAGAGTGTGTTTGGCTTTCACCACCCATTTTAAAATAAATTTTGCTATGCCCTTTTTCGAGGTTAGTATACTGCGCATCTGTCTAACAGTGACACAGAAGTGATACCTGGAGTATATATACGATCTCCCATTCACTCATCAAGATTCCTCTTGAAGAGAGTCAATGAAGGACTCTGCCTAACCTGGACTGGGATTTATTCCAGAGTGAAGGGAGCCTCTGGTTATGAATCTGTCCCTCCAGCATGTCCTATTTATTTCAGTGCTGAGGTTCAAGTCTCTTGAGCGCGTAGCTCGATGGGATTTGGATTTTCTGAGGTGCAGCATATCCATTAATTCCGGGTTGGTTATACGTCAGGCACAGATTGCCTCTGAGCAGGCGGTATGCCATTGAGTAGAGCTGGAGTTTCTTTAACCGGGCAGCATATGGCATCTGTTTGAGCCCTTTGATCCTCTTGGTGAGGTACTTTTGGGGTCTTTCCAGTTGCTGCAGGTGTTTGGTAAGGTACATCCCAAAATGGGCATTGTACTCAATTATGGGCCTGATGAGGGATGAGTAAAGAGGCACGATGACCTCCCCTGATCTAGATGTGAATCCCTTCATGATTAGGTGGGCTATATAAAATGATTTTCTAACCACTTTGGCCATGTGGTTGTCAAATGAGAGATTGCTATCAACTTGGGTCCCCAGGTCCCTAATTACTTCTTCCATACTTAATGGATTACCATCTATGTGGTAATTTGTGGGCACTTTGTTTTTGCCAAGGGATGACTATACACTTTTTGGCATTTAGCTTGAGGCCATGGCTCTGGCACCAGTTGTCTGTTTTTATGAGGCCCTTTTTTAGGATGCTTGTGTCGGCTGGAGAGTCGATTATGGTGCCCAGTTTGCAGTCATCTGCAAACTTGGTCAGCCACAGTCCTTCCGTGTTGGCCTGTACCTCCGAGAAATATATACCGAACAAGAGAGGTCCCAGGACTGAGCCTTGTGGGATGCCACTTGTAACTGGTATGGAGTCTGACATGGCTCCAGCAATTCTAACCATGTGGGTTCTGTCCTTGAGCCAGTTTGCAACCCATCTAGTGACATAGGGACAAGCCACATTGCTTCGCTAGGGACGGCTTGCACCTGTCACCCCTGGGCTTTCGGATATTGGCAAAGGCTCTTGCCACCCCCATAGTGCCTTTTTTAGGCAAGGCTCAAAAGTCAAACCCACCTCCATAGACAGCACAAGGAACAAGAAACTAAGGGTAATGCTGCTAAACACCAGAAGTCTTAACCTCAAGATGCATGCACTCATAGCTCTCCTCAGTATGGAGAACATCGATATCTGTGCAGTGACAGAAACCTGGTTCAAGCCTCAAGAGAGCACCCCAGTACTACCAGGTTATACCTCATATCATGCTTTTTGGCCCCAAAACCCGGACCGAACCACAAAAGGAGGGGGAGTTTCCATATTTATCAAGGATATGCACACCTCCAGGTTAGTGGCAGTGCACGAAGTATCGGACACCATCCATGTGCAACTGACAGTGGGCAAGACTGCTTTTCAGTTTATAGCATCCTACAGACCACCCTCTCAAAGTCAGGAATCCCACTCGGCTTTCCTGAAAACATTGGAGAACACTAAGATCTCTCCGAACGCCATTATATTGGGTGACTTCAACTACCCAAACATAGACTGAGAGCATTTCTCAAGCCCCAGCACCTTAGCCCAAAGGTTCCTGGAATTTATAAACTCAAATGCTATGGAACAACTAGTCACCACTCCCACAAGAGGGGAAAACATACTAGACCTAATCATTACCAACATGGGGACTCTATGCTCCATACCAGAAGTATATCCCTCATTGGTAAGATCAGACCATAAATTAATTTCACTGGATATCCACATCCCGACCCCAACCCTAGCCCAGAAAACCACAGTGAAAAATTCTCAAAAGCGAACTCCACACTTCTCAAAACTGAAGTGGAATCCTTCAAGGCCCCAGGGCCAGTGGAAACTACGGCCCAAACTGCAGAATCCTATATAAACGCATTCTACGGACATCTCCAGGAATGCATGGATCATGCTATCTCAAACAAAATCAAGACCCAATCATCCAAAGGCAGGCGTCCAGTCTGGTGGACCCCAGCCATAAATAAACTGTACAACAGAAGGAGGAAGCTACTACATGATAGAGCAAAATCCCTAAAAGGGAAGACATCTCTGATCAGTACTAGCAAAAAATTACGATCCCTCATAAAATCCTCCAAGGCCAGCTTCGAGAGAAAAATTGCACAGGACACTAAAAACAATGATAAGGCTTTTTTCAGTTATGTTAGGAACCTGGGATGCAACTCCCAGACTTGTTCAGAGTTGATTCTAAATGACAAAAAATACACTGAACCCACAGACATCGCCAATATCCTGGCAGACAGGTTCAGTGCAAACTTCTCCCCCCACCCCAAAAGAACAAGTATCTATCCCAGCAGAGTGCAGCCTCCCAAACATCTCTGATGCTCAGGTGAAGGCCGCCCTCTCCAAAGCAAAAAACACTGCTTCCATGGGACCAGATGCAGTCCCGGGTTGCGTCCTACATGAACTCCAAGAAGAACTAATCCCTCAAGTAAAATTGCTGTACAATCTCAGCCTCACTACAGGATATGTGCCCAAAGAATGGTGTACAGCAACAGTGGTCCCACTCCACAAAGGTGGCGCCTCTGCGGACCCTGGAAACTATCGCCCCATAAGCCTGACTAGCCTAGTATGCAAGGCTATGGAGAGGATCATCATGTAACTCATAAACAAAGACATTGGGGGCCTACAGACACTAGATCCTACCCAATTTGGCTTCGTCAAGGGCAGATCCTGCCTTTTGAACCTGGTTGACTTCTTCGAAACAGTCACCAAGGCCATAGATGAAGGGAAGGTAGTCCACACAGCCTATCTGGACCTCGCAAAGGCATTTGACACAATACCCCACTCGAGCATCATAGATAAGCTATCCAGCCTAAATATAAGCCCCTATGTCACAAGATGGGTCGCAAACTGGCTCAAAGACAGAACCCACAGAATCAGAGTTGCTGGAGACATGTCAGACTCGAAACCGGTCACAAGTGGCATCCCACAAGGTTCTGCCTGGGACCTCTCTTGTTCAGTATTTACTTTTCTGAGGTACAGGCCAACGTGGGAGGACTATGGCTCACCAAGTTCGCAGATGACTACAAACTGGGCACCATAATCGAATTTCCAGCTGACACAAACATCCTTCAAAAAGGTCTCGCAGAGACGGATAACTGGTGCCAGAGCCATGGTCTAAAGCTAAATGCCAAAAAGTGTATAGTCATACCCTTTGGCAAAAACAATGTGCCCACAAATTACCACATAGGTGGTAACCCATTAAGTACAGAGAAAGTAATTAGGGATCTGGGGACCCAAGTTGATAGCAATCTCTCCTTTGACAACCACATTGCCAAAGTGGTTAGAAAGACCTTCTACATAGCCCACCTCATCATGAAAGGATTCACATCTAGATCAAGAGAGGTAATCGTGCCCCTTTATTCATCCCTCATCAGGCCCATCATAGAATACAATGCCTCCTTTGGGATGTACCTTACCCGACACCTGCAGCAATTATAAAGACCCCAAAAGTACCTCACCAGGAGGATCAAGGGATTCAAACAGATGCCATATGCTGCACGGTTAAAAAAACTCCAGCTCTACTCAGTTGCATACCGCCTACTTCGAGACAATCTATGCCTGACATATAAAGCTATGTCCAACCCAGAATTAATGGACATGCTCCACCTCAGTAAATCTAAATCCCTTAGAGCCACGCACTCGAGGGACTAGAACCTCAGCACAGAAATAAATAGAACATGCTGGAGGGACAGATTCATAACCCAGAGGCTCCCTTCACTCTGGAATAGAATTCCAATTCATGTTAGGCAGAGCACCTCACTGATTCTCTTCAAGAAGAATCTTAATGAGTGGATGGGGGATCGTAGGTTTGTCCCGGGGATTACTTCCGTGTCACTATTAGACAGAGGCACAGTAAACTGAACTTTAAAAAGGGCACAGTATACTCAAATCAAGGGGTGGCGTAAGTCAAGCACAATCGGGCTAGGCTTATAAATGCCCCAGGGCAGATAGCCTAGTATGAACCTATGAACCTATATTTAAGCTGGTGAGCTTATCTATAATGCCTGAGTGGGGTATTGTATCGAAGACTTTTGCGAGGTCCAGGTAGGCTGTGGGGACCACCTTCCCCTCGTCAATGGCCTTAGTGACTGTTTCAAAGAAATTGACCAGGTTTAAGAGGCAGGATCTGCCCTTAACAAAGCTAAACTGGGTAGGATCCAGTGTCTGTAGGTCCCCAATATCTTTATTTATGAGGTCCATGATGATCCTTTCCATAGCTTTGCAGACCAAGCTAGTCAGGCCTATGGGGCGATAGTTTCCAGGATCCATTGAGGCACCACCTTTGTGGAGAGGAACCACTGTTGCTGTACACCACTCTTTGGGTACATATCCTGTAGTAAGGCTGAGAATGAACAGTAGTTTTATGTTTGGGTTTAGTTCTTCTTGGAGTTCATGTAGGATGCAGCCTGGGACACCGTCTGGTCCCATTGATGCTGTGTTTTTTGCTTTGGAGAGGGCGGCTCTTACCTGAGCATCTGAGATGTCAGGGGGGCAGCACTCTGCTGGGATAGGTATTTTCCCTTTTGGTGGAGAAGGGGGGGAGAAGTTTGCGCTGAACCTGTCAGCTAGGATGTTGGCAATATCTGTGGGTTTGGTGTATTTTTTGTCATTTTGGTCTAATTCTGAGCATATCTGGGAATTCCCACCCAGGTTCCTAACATAACTAAAGAAAGCCTTGTGATTATCCCTAGTGTCCTGTGCAATTTTTCTCTCAAAACTGGCCTTAGATGATTTTATGAGTGCCCGTAGTGTTTTGCTAATACTGATCAGAGATGCCTTCCCTTTTTGGGATTTTACTCTATCATGTAGTAGCTTCCTCCTTCTATTGTATAGTTTGTTTATGGCTGGGGTCTACCAGACAGGACGCCTGCCTTTGGAGGATTGGGTCTTGGTTTTGTTTGGTATTGCATGATCCATGCATTCCTGAAGGTGTTCATAGAATGCGTTTATAAAGGATTCTGAGGTCTGGGCCGTATTTTCCACAGGCCTGGGGGCTTTGAAGGATTCCACCTCGGTTTTGGGGAGAGTGAAATTTGCTTTAGAGAAGTTTTTCACTGTGGTTTTCTGGGCAGGGGCTGGGGTCGGGATGTGAATATCTAGTGAGATTAGTTTATGGTCTGATCTTACCAGTGAGGGATACACTTCTGGTCTGGAGCATAGAGTCCCCATGTTGGTGATGATCAGGTCCAGTATGTTTTCCCCTCTTGTGGGAGTGGTAACAAGCTGTTCCATAGCATTTGAGTTTATAAATTCTAGGAACCTTTGGGCTAGGGTGTTGGAGCTAGAGTAATGCTCCCAGTCTATGTTTGGGTAGTTGAAGTCACCCAATATAATGGTGTTTGGAGAGACCTTCATATTTTCCAGTGTTCTCAGGAAGGCCGAGTGGGGTTCCTGGGTTTGGGCGGGTGGTCTGTAGCAGGCTATAAACTGGAAGGCAGTTTTACCCACTGTTAGTTGCACATGGATAGTCTCTGATGCTTTGTGCTGTGCCACCAACCTGGAGGTGTGGGTATCTTTGACGAATATTGATACTCCCCCTCCTTTTGTGGTTCGGTCCAAGTTTTGGGGCCAAAAAAACATGGTATGAGGTATAACCTGGTAGTGCTGGGCTGCTCTCGAGACCCTTGAACCAGGTTTCTGTTACTGCACAGATATTGATGTTCTCCATGCTAAGGAGAGTTTCGAGTGCATGCATCTTGAGGTTTAGACTTCTGGCATTGAATAGCATTACTCTTAGTTTCTTATCCCTTGTGATACCTATGGGGGTGGGTTTGTCTTTTGAACCTTGCCTAAAAAAGGCACTATGGGGGTGGCAAGAGCCTTTGCCAATATCCGAAAGCCCAGGGGTGACAGGTGCAAGCCGTCCCTAGCGAAGCATCGTGGCTTGTTGAGCATGTCATCCCAGGCTGACAGACATTGGATCCCCTTTGAATGACACCGATACTTAAGCCAATTGTTGAAATTGATCATCTTGTCTTCATATTGTGGCATCATTCTTGGTGAGGGTTTGATGCTACTCAAGGTCAGGGTCATACTGCCTGGGCTACATGCTCAGAGAGCTCCTCTATGTCTCTTTTCATGTAGTCCAGGGAGGTACGTGTCAGATCATTCACACCAGCATGGACAATGACTGAGTCATATTTGTACTTGCCTTGGAGTGACCTGAGTGCTTGTGTTATGTGGCGGATCCTAGCGCCCGACAGGCAGCTCACCATGACCTTCTCCTTGTTCAGCCTGGTGAGCGGGACGTCATTGTGCCTGACAATAGAGTCACCTATTACAAGTGTATCAGGTGTGTTGTTTAGCCTTAAGGGCTGTGACTGTTTGGCACACTGCCTTTGTGAGCTATGTGTTGCACGTGTTTTGTTTTGGGGTAGCGGTTGCTTGGGTGTCTGCTTTGGAGGTCTCTGTTGCTTAGGCAGATTTTTACTTAGAGCCTCCGAGTATGTTTTTGTATGTTTATGTGTTTGGTTTGCTGTCGTGGTAGGTCTATGTGAGACTGGAATTGTAGTGAGTGTGGTTTCCTTCTCCTCCTGACTGGTTACACCAGTACTGAGTTGAGAGAGCTTAGCCTCCAGTTTGGCTATATGGTTGCATCTCTCACATGTGTTGGAATTTGTTGGGAGGAGGAGAGGGTTGTCTGTGTACATGAGGCAGTTGTAACATTGCCTCACGATTCCCAGATTCACCAGCTGGACTGGAGAGGAGATTGACAACTGACCTTTGGACATGCTAGAATAGTATTGGGAATTCCTTTATAACTGAAAAAAGGGCCAATAGGGAATAAGGTACTCAAGGGGAGTTTGTGAGGGTGTAGTGCTTTTAATTTTTTAGTGCTGACTTATATAATTGCTTTAGTGAGCAAGTGCCAGGTTTTAGAGTAGGAATAGGGTGCTTATTATGAGAACTAGATCAGTTCTAAGGAAAAAAGTGAAGAGCAGACTTTGTGGAGCCGAGAATGGTTTAAACCCAATTAAGCTGTGTTGCCCGATGCCGCGCTATGCGCAAAGCCAGGCTAAAGCGGGTTTTATACAGGGGGGACTTGAAAGAGCTAGAAATTGGCCCAAAACAGCCAATAGACTACCTGATTCTTGTGCTGGGAACACTCCTCCAGGGATAGATAGGCTGCTCTAAGCTCCCCACTGCCACTGGTGAACAAAGGAGCCTCCCTTTATCCAAGAAAGGAAATGGGCAACACAGGAACTTTCGAAAAGTCCAGAATACAGCAAAGCCTGTATTTGGACTACTCTAGGTCAGGAAAGATGGGAAACAAGGATAATTTTTTTTTTTTTCTTTTTTTGCAACAAACAGCAGGAAAATCAAATAAATATGTAACACAGGCTAGCGCACTTGAGTGTGTAGCCTCAACAGGTAAATGCAACAAACAGGGCAAACTTTAAAAGTGCAGGTGCAAAAACAACTTTAAACAGTTTAAAACAGTTCAAGAAGCAGAAATACTTGCAGTTTAGCTAGATCGGACAGTCGCCCAAGTAGTAGCAGCAAAAAAAACACTTTTATCAGGTTAGCAGTCGCTCTTTTAGCCTCTCTGCTGCTAGCACCACTCTGCAGGACCACGAGGAGCTTGGCTGAGTAGTAACAAGCGCAAAAACTGTGCCAAAGCGGGTTTTATACAGGGGGACTTGAAAGAGCTAGAAATTGGCCCAAAACGGCCAGTAGACTACCAGATTATTGTGCTGGGAACACTCCTCCAGGGATAGATAGGCTGCTCTATGCTCCCCACTGCCACTGGTGAACAAAGAAGCCTCCCTTTATCCAAGAAAGGAAATGGGCAACACAGGAACTTTCCAAAAGTCCAGAATACAGCAAAGCCTGTATTTGGACTACTCTAGGTCAGGAAAGACGGGAAACAAGGATTTTTTTTTTTTTTTCTTTTTTGCAGCAAACAGCAGGAAAATGCAATAAATATGTAACACAGGTATGTAACAGGTAAATGCAACAAACAGGACAAACTTTAAAAGTGCAGGTGGAAAAACAACTTTAAACAGTTTAAAACAGTTCAAGAATGCAGAAATACTTGCAGTTTAGCTAGATCGGACAGTCGCCCAGGCAGTAGCAGGAAAACACTTTTATCAGGTTAGCAGTCGCTCTTTTAGCCTCTCTGCTGCTAGCACCACTCTGCAGGACCACTAGGAGCTTGGCTGAGTAGTAACAAGTGCAAAAAACGTGCCAAAACAGGTTTTATACAGGGGGACTTGAAAGAGCTAGAAATTGGCCCAAAATGGCCAATAGTTTGGCATGGTTTTGGAATTATTACTGTAGATATGAACAGGCCAAAAAGTGACATCAAGCAGCATCAGAAGGATGTGATTCTTGAAATAAATATCAGCAAGTGACACTAGGATTTAAATGAATTATTAAAACATTGTCAGTTTCCATTCTTTGCTTCTCTCTATATTTTGTTTTGGCATTGACTTCAGCTTTATATTTTGCCCTGTCTAGTTCTTTATCTTCCAGCTTGGAGTTTAAATGCATATTCCCATTCCTGGCTCAAACTTCAGTGCGGCACTGTCTCTAAATGCGTGGAAGGCACTGAAGCCTTGCACTGGTGGGTTACTGTCTGCTGTTTTAAACTAAGTATCAGTAACTACTCTTGTTCTGCTGTTTTCTACTTTGTTAGATGGAGTTAGTATTTCGTTTTGTTTTTATTACTTTATTTTAACTTTTTTGTGCTAATAGGAAAGAATTCTCTTTTTAGTTGTTTGATTTAGGTGTTTGACTTTTTTTTCACTTAGTGGTTGTATATGCTGTATGTGAATAACACTTTTTGCTATAATATAGCAAATGGGAAACACAGCCTGTTGGTCAGATGTTTTCTTCTTTTTCCACTCAGTATCAAAGAGGAAATTCAATCTGAATTTTATTTTTCAGTTACTCTTTAAGTGCATATTTGGATTTAGAGTGATTGTTTTAGGTGAGATAAGTTATTTTTGTGGTATGATAGTAGCTTATTTTGTGTATGGAATGTGCAGACATTTGCTTTAGTTTCAGGCCCAGATTTTAGTGCCTGTAGGCCCTAGGTACTTTCACTTCGAGCTGTGCAAAAACAGGAATAAATGCCCTCTGAATTATGTTGACTGACATGATGTTCTTATTACCCATGTTTCTCCCCAAACTTCCCATGACCACTTGCTCCAACCACCAAATCTACCTCTTTTTTCCTGCTTGATGAATCAGGCTAAATTGTGTACATCACGTGTATAACCTACAATCACATTTGGACATCTTTTATTTAAGCTATTTAAGAAACTGTGTGCTATTTTTTTATAAACTTTTTCTTTTTTTATTTGTTTTTACCATTTTAAGGGTAAAATTCTAAAAACATTTTGGTTAAGGGTTTACTGTAGTAATTATTCTTAATGCATTATTTTTACATTTTTTATGTAAAATTATTTACTTTGCTTCACTATTCGAAAATTGAAAAATAAGGTTTATTTTCTTATGAATCTTGGTTTTATTCAAAATTTGGTTCAATCAGTTGGACTTGATCCATATTTTCTTTTAAATGCATTTATTGCTAAAAAAGTAATGTAATCTTTTTTTATTAAAGGTTAACCTCATTTATAATGTCTGATGGATTTAAGTGAAAGCACGATTATGGTTTTGATAAAAGGAATAAGAAAGAAAAAATTAAAAAGAACTTGAGCAAAATGGAAGGTTCATTGCTTAAATGTATACATGTTCCACAGCTGCCGAGCAGTACGGCTACCCTTTCTCAGTCAGAAGACTTGAATTGTGACAATCAAAGGTCTGTAGATAAAAAAAAATAATATCAAGTTAATGAGAAATTAGAAAAAAAGACAGACAGATTCTATACTGTCAGCATTTGATGTAACTGCAACTAAAGGTAAATTATAACCTTTGAGTGATTTAAAAAAATGAAGAAACATCTGTTACTGTATCACCGTCAGGTTTCAGTACTGATCCAGCTAAATGGGAAATAAATGCAGATCTCATTAATTACTTTGCCCAAAATATCCCATCTCAAAATTTGGAATCCAATTTGAAATCAATGTCTAAACAGTTTGGTAAAAAAGTAAGATATGCAAAAAAAGAATTTTTAACAGGAAAATGAGTAATGGCAAGGTATTTAAAAAAGAGACTGGCTAATATTCTCGGAATCCATAGCTAAAATGTACTGTTATGTATGCATGTTATTTAGAAGTGGGTTTAATGAGTTATTTAATCAGTTTCAAACTGGATTTGATGACTGGAAAAATGCACATGCAAGGATCACATGACATGAAAAATCAAAAGAACATCTCACTGCAATATCTACAATGCTACCATGCCAAAAGTCTTTATGAATTGAGAGAGAATTGCAAATGGAAAAGCAAAAATTAAGCAACTACTGGAGTGAGGTTTTAAGAAGGGTAGTTGCGGTGGTTAAACTCCTGGCAGAAAGAGGTTTGGGTTTTCGTGGTTATAATGAGCTACATAACAATCCTAACGATGGCAACTTGTTCGGGTGCCTTGATCTATGTCAGAGTTTGATCTTTTTCTCAAAGAAAACATAAAAAGATATGGAAATCCAGGCAGCCAAAATATTTCATATCTATCTTCAGCCACATATATGAAGAATTTGTAAATTTATTAGAATCAAAGGTGTTGACATAGATCGAATCAGAAATTAATGAAGCAAAATATTTTGGCCTGAGCATAGCTTCATTCCCCAGATATAAGTCACACAGATCAGTCGTCAGTCGTTATTCGTTATGTATCAAAAGATGGCGAAGTACATGAGCACTTCTTAATGTTTGTTCTTATTGAAAAACATAGTGCTGAATATCTTTTTGACACAGTAGCATCTACTTTTGACTAAGATGGAACAAACATAGCAAACTGCAGAGCTCAGTCATATGACAATGCCAGTAATATGAGTGAGATATATTCTGGACTCCAAGCCAGAATCAAAGAAGTCAACAAACTGACTTACGGGTTCCATGTGCTGCTCACAGCCTAAATTTAGTAGGGATCACATCTGCAGAAAGCTGTTTGGCTGCCATTAATTTTTCAGCTTTTTGCAGTTGCTCTACACGTTATTTGCAGCCTCACCAAAAAGATGGTCCAAACTAAATAAGATAGAAAATGCAATTTCAATTAAAAATCTATCACATACAAGATGGTCATCCCGATATGATGCTGTCAGATCACTAAAGATAAATTGCAGTCAAATCTGTGCAACACTACTTGATATCTCAGAATGTCAAAAACAAAAAAACGACAGTGGTTCATGAAGCAAAAGCTTTGATAAACAAGCTAAATAGCTTAGAAATAGCATTAATGGCAGTCATTTGAGAAGATATTCTGAAAAATATTGATATAATAATGTACTTCAGAAACCTGGAACAGAGTTGTGCACAATTGCAAAATGATATGCTGGACTTCTGGATTATTTAGTTGAGGTTCGAGTCAAGGATAAATTTGATGACTTTGAAATAATGGCTAAAGGCCTTGTTCAAAACTCTGATTACAAATGATCCAAAGACTGAAATCGGAAAAGAAAGAGACCATTTGAAGAAACACCAGAGGAACTGCTACAAGAATTGACTGCAAAAGATGCATTTTGAATTAACATTTTTATCGTATTGTAGATGTACTAGTTACAGAAATGACAAAATGGCATACAGCATACAATATGTTGCCTGATACCTTCAGTTTCCTTTCAGACAGATCTCTAACAAAAGATAAAGTTAAATGGAAAATCAGAGACTTAGTTAATATATACTCATCAGACTTGGAAGAAGAATCTGTTGATGAATTTCTTACGCTCTCATCATTGTACAAGGATAACTAGTCAGTAGTTTAAATGACTCAACTAATAAAATCCCAAATAAAAGATAAACCTCTTACAAGTTTTCCAAGCATACATATTGCATTAAGGATTTATTTATCAATAATTTGAACAAATGCAGAAAGAGAAAGATCATTTTCTAAACTTAGGCAAATTAAGAATTATATGTGCTCAACTATGAGCCAGGATCGCCTATTGTCTTTGACTCTTTTGTGTACTGAAAGTGACATTACTTGTGATATGGACTTTGAAGACATTAAGGACTTTGTTGAAAAGAAAAGTCAAAGAATGAATATTTCTTAGAAAATACCTAATGACTTTAAGTTGCTGGTTCTGTAATGTAATTTTGAATTTTAGATAAATTAGATTTCTGCCTTGCACTCTTTTTTTTTCTTATTTATTTCTTTTTTCAGTTTGTTTGCCTCCTTTGTAGGCCCTAAACATTTTGTAGGCCCTATTGTGCCTACAGTGCCTGATGGGAAATCTGGCCCCGTTTAGTTTATAATGAGAAATGTAAATACGGTGGTATTAGGGGACTTTAATTAGCTTTTCTGGCACTTCAGGGTCATATATAAACTGCTGATGATATAAAGATCTAAGATAAATGTTGCTGGACAGATCATGGTTGTTGATAAATAAACATGGCACTTAAGAGTACTAAAAATGCCTGTTTTTCATCCTTTATCTGGGATCTGCTGTTATGATATATATATATATATATATATATATATATATATATATATATATATATATATATATGTGTGTGAAGTCTATTCAATTACCCCAGTTATTCATTTTTCAACTTCATACCTGTTAAGTTTAAAATGTCAGCTTTTTTTATTCTTTGACAAATCATTTGTGCATAAGACCGTCATTCATGATTGTGGTAAGTAAAGTTCTTCTTATTCTTGGAGCTGTAGCATTTAGCATTCTACATTTAATATTTATAAAGATAGGGAGACAGGGTCTACATTCAGCCATCGAATGGACTAATCATTGAATGGCTGAACATCAAACCCAATTCAGTGAACATTAACTACATCAATCCTGTGAGGCAAGGAGAGTAACTAGTTGCCCAACACTTCTCGTCTCACACATGGCAGTCTTTCAAACCTACCCAGGTGGGGGGCTTCATCCCACATACTCCCCACCTCCTTTACTATATATACCAACTCAGAGATTGCACTACAGTGCAGAAAAGGGGGTTGAAACACTGCCGTGTGTGAGACAGGGTAGTGCTGGACAACTAGTTACTTTCCCCATCTCACAGGTTCAATGAACTGAACGTTCACTGAATGGACTTCGCTGATTAGCAGTTGATGTTCAGCTGCTCAATGTTTAGTCCATTCCATGACTGAACACAGACCCAGGATGGCACACTTCTCACCTACCTAGTCAGAAATATATATATTCCATTTTTATAGTATAAAGCATGCTTTCAGGTAATTTGAAACTTACTAGACATCCAGCTATCTCATAAGACAGAGAATTAATTCCACTGTCCAGAGATACATGATTCAACATGTGGAACTCTAAGAAAACATGAGACAGTGTTTCCCCTACAACAAAAGTTTGAAAATTTGCAATATTTCTAATTTTTAACGCATTATACATGTGCATATGGACAGTGATTCTTGAGAAATATAAGCTTCTCAAAGTGCACTAATGCTGTGGTTAATTTTGATTTTCCATAATGTACTTGTGCAGACACACACATGCAAACATAAACACATACACGCTCGCACATAAACATGTGTCCACACACACAAAACCAAAAGTGGTCTAGTCACTCAATCAACCACATCAAGATGCACATAAAATGTGTCAGTGCCTGGAAAATTCCAATATTTTTCTGTGCTGAAAACACAGTGATGAAGTATTCTTAATGATTGAACACACAGTATTGTACACAAATACATTCATTACCAAAGTATTATCCATCAAAGGCATTTTTATTCAGCATTTTACAGACATATTCTGGGCAGTGTTGGACGAGTTGTCACTTTTTTTTTATAATTATCATATGCATAATACTTCAAAATGTTCATTACTGGTATAACAATTTTATAATACACAAATTATGTTGCTGAAGTGTTGGCAATTCAGTCACTGAATATTTCAGTCTTAATACGGACAGATATATTTTATATTAAATTTCTTTTAAAAAGCTTACTATTGGAATTTTTTTAAGTATTCCATTTTCCAGCCATTAAGTGCATTACATTATAATCAGAGTATTACACTGCAAGATATGTGTTGAATACATTACAGTATTCTCTTGTACTGGAATCAGCTAAATTATTGGTTGCATACTAATATATTTCGCCCATGCATGTCTTTTTTTTTCTTATTGCTTTCTTCTGAACATAATCAAGCAATTAATAAAATCATATAAGGCAGAAACATCTAATATGACCTGAAAAGTTTACCTTTTCCAAAACACTTGTGCACCTGAACAGAAATCCTGATTTTAAATAATCTTTTTTTAGCATTAATAAAATAAAACAATACTCTTAATATATTAAATCATATATATTTTATAAACCTAACTTTTCAGCAGTTATTTGCTTAGCAGCCCCTATATTACTAATTTGTAGCTGTGTGTATCTACTGATTCCACAATTTTGTTTTCCACTTTTTCTGGCCCCGTATTTTGGGATTTTTCTTTTCTTTCCTTTCTTGTTCTTTTCTTTTTCTGCTCCCCAGAATGCATTATTTCATTCATTAATTTAATCATGCATTTGTTGATACCTAGTTTATCTTATACAGTGTTGAAGAGGAAATAGAGACTCTTAGCTGTCAGTGGGTGATATGTGTATTACTGACCCTAGAGAAGACAGTATCTCTCAACGTGCAAGCACACTGTAAGCAAAACACACATGTACGCATGCACCATATGGACATACAAACACAAAAAAATACACTATATACACATGCACAGAGAAAGAGAGAGACATGCACATACACACCAGTGGACATATGCACATTTTTGAGATACAGCAAACAACAAGAGCACTTGGCAAAAACCCCACAAAATGGAGGAAAGATATGCAAACTGTCAAAGAAAGAACATCAAATGAGCCCCAAAGTAGAGAAGCAAGTTCGAAGAGGCCATGCTAAGTGCTGCAGTACTGTGCTGCACATCTATATGCATGGTTTAGTAAATGTAATGCTGCTTGTTTCCTACATACATGTATATATAAGTTTGTATACATGTGCTTATGTATCTGTGTGTGTGTATGTGTGTGTGTGTGTGTGTGTGTGTGTGTGTGTGTGTGTGTGTGTGTGTGTGTGTGTGTGTGTGTGTGCAGTGCATTACTGTCTTTGCAGTCCTTTGTATTTCTCCATCTTTACCTTCTAGAATAGGTTCTCCAAACATTTTTTTCACATCTCAAAACGCACAGAAAAAATACATATTATGTAGACTGTAACAAGATTTATTTAGTAAGTTAGATGTCAGATAACTAAGCCCACTGGACATAAGTATCCCTTTTCAGTGACTGCCTGACAACACTGTCTGGTTATGTGAAGTCTCACAAGAACATAATGAAAAATCAGAAACCCTGCCACTTAGCTGAAAACTGACCTGTAGAAATAAATAAATGCTGTGAGTCAGCAATACTTAACCCTTTTTAGATATACAAAATGTCTTACTAATTTTATTTAACCATGGCTGTTATGGGTTAGGCTAAGACCATAAATGGACCCATAAGAGTTTGATTTTTATCAAGGGTATATTGTGTCTACTTAATATTGTTGGCAGGGTTACTGAGGCTGAGAAGGGTAGCCAATCAGTCCACAAAGCTTGCCTGGATCTGGCCTAGGCCTTTGACACTGTCCCCCATGTTGGCATTGTAATCAAACATAAATAAATATAGGCAGACCCACAAAAGATAAGATGGAGTGTAATGTAGCTGAGGGATAGGACACAAACAATTAGGGTGGCAGATGCCACTTCGTAAAGCAAGAAAGCAACTACTGGAGTACTGCAGAGCTGAGTAACGGGACTTCTCCTTTTTGGTATATACTTTTCTGATCTCTGTACTACAATCCCTGATCTTTTGTTAACTTAATTCACTTATGAATGAGAGCTGTATGTTATCTCCCATAGTTTCACAGATATAGAACTGCTTCAACAAGAAATAGCTCTTACTAATGATGTACAGACAAAGGACTCCAACTAAATACTAAAAAAATGTAGCATTCTCTCCTTTGTGAAACACCTCTCATCTATACAGACACAGTAGTTAGGGATCTCAGTACCTAGGCTGAGTGCTCCATCACCATTGACCATCATGAAGTAACAGTAGTTAAGAAATCCTTCTGTCCAGCAAAACTGATTTCCAAACTTATCTCATTTGCATCTGCAGCAATGCTATTGTCCCTCTGTGGTCTGCCCTAATTAGACAATGCCTCTTTTGTCTTTTACTAGCCAGGTATATCATGCAGCTAAATGATGAAAAAGGATACTGGTCTTAAAACCTTTAGCTACAAAGAAAGGCAACAAGCCCAATCCCTATATTCTGTCTTTTAAAGTCTTTTCTGAAGTTCTGTGCATGGCATTCCCTACCATCAAAGACTCCACTCTAAGGGATCTCTTATACCTTCAGAGGACAAATAGCTATCAAACACGCAAAACAAGAATGTGATCCTCCACTAACATACAAATGAAATACATTGAAGTGATAGCTTCATTACCCAGTGATTTCCCATTCTCTAAACAAAGACAGGTTGCAAAATGCTAAGCAGGGCAACACCCTTGTCCACTTTAAGACTAAGCTTGATGCCTGTATGGGTACCCGTAAGTTCATCACTGGTCTAATGTATTTCACGCTCCAGGAAAGGGGGTGTGTACATCTTGAGGGTGGTATTTGGAAAGATACTCATACTCCTCAGACTTACTTTCTTTGTAGTTCCTAAGTTCCTATCATTGGAACTGTACTTACAGGACTTCAACTATTCCTTTAAAAGAAACTCACTAAATGACTTACTGCCCACACACAGTTCAAAGTATTCCATCATGTATGCCTTTATCCTTTGAAAAACAAGTTGTCTATTGCAGTGTCAGCCCATAAGAGCTATTATAACAGTGCTATCAAAGCATGTGGATGGAGCTCTATACCTTTGTATATCCAATGTCTGCACATTGTGTCATGCATGTAAGTCATTATTACACCTGACAGAGTTAAAAACTTCTTTGTGCAAGTGATAATGGTGCTAACTGTGGACCACATATTAGTCATCTGCTTCTACATGCCCACAGCCTAATTACAATCATTCAAACAAGGGATCAAAGGACCTGAAAAGTGTACTTAATAAATTACCTGAATTCCAGGTATGGGTTCCATCCATACCTTTCAACCTCTTAGCCCAAGAAATCTGGACAAAGCCCAACATAATGGGGGTACAAACTCTGAAAAATAGGGACAGCTTTTAAACATTGTGCTTTTAAATTTAGAAAGTCATTAGAATTACAGGGTATGTATTAAAATGTATTTTCTACAGGATATGAAGTATGAAACTCAAATGTATGACATTTTTATTAACTTCATTCCCCACATCATCCTAGTGATTTGCCAGAAAACCAAAAGTTTTATGAGGGTGAGACTGAAATTTTTAGGCAAAAATCTGGACATTCTGTGAAAATTTAGACAGTTGGGAGGTATAGTACCATCACTTAATTGTTGCATCTTGGCAATAAATTAAGAGGGCTTATATCTAGATATATATTCTAGAGAAAATAAATTGCAAAGGCAAGTGAGCAGGTAGCACTGCAATATCTGTTTTCAGCTTGATGCCAGAGCACTTCTATGGGCTAGGCTTTTAACGGCTC
The DNA here is from genome assembly GCF_019279795.1 of Protopterus annectens. Taxonomy (NCBI): domain Eukaryota; kingdom Metazoa; phylum Chordata; order Ceratodontiformes; family Protopteridae; genus Protopterus; species Protopterus annectens. The sequence continues at coordinate 1,842,755,592 of NC_056733.1, read as the reverse complement.
CAGGGCTGTTGGCTTAGTACAGACCTATGAACCTATGAAACATTTCAAGCTTCATGATAAATAATCTTTCAGCTTTTGTTGAAGTGGGGGTGGTTGAGCTTTACTGGTCTCTGCTAAAACAAGCACTGGTAAATTCCTATACACTGGATGTTCTTACATTAAACCTGTGACCCACATTTACTGGTGCCTAAGACAGTATCTTTGTTCAACGGCAACTGTGAAGAGAGGTGCTAATACTTAGAAATTGCAAGTTACCATGACAATGACATACAAGCAAACAGACTCTCATTATTGCTTAGCGCTGGCTATCACCCCTTTTCATTTCTGAGCCTACAAGTGCAAACACCTACACTGCTGAAGGAAACATTGCACAGTGGCTGCTAATTACGTACTTTGACAACTGTGTGATCACAAGTATTCTGGCTACTCTTCAGAAAAGTGGTTATCCAACCTGCACATTACAGAAGTATTGCATGATATAAGGCACTTTCAAGACAACAATGGAAAGAAACTTCAAAAGGCTCTCACTTCAGCAAATTTTAGCTGAATTTATATAAACTGCAATAATTTTTCCAACATTTTTTTTGGAGATGCTTTACTTCAGACTATTACATTTCAACTTCTGAGGCATACATTCAAAATAAGACAATGGGGAATTGTTCCTTAGGGCATTCCAAGCTGGCATTAGCATTAATTTGCAAAGATGATGAACAACAATGGATGCAGACTGAAAACCTGCCAGTGGATTAAATGAGAATCAATTACCATGTGATACTATTATACCAGCTGACTTCTCATGTGATAAGTAAGGTCTCATATGTGAAAGAGCCATACGCGAGTACTAGGTACTGACCCACGGAGACATATTTTAAGCTTAGTCATGCTTCCCAAAGATGAGAATCAAACCCTGTGCCTTGCTTCAATAAGGTAAACACCTTATTTATTAAGTCAATCCCTGTTTATCTTGTAGTAGGATAGATATGCATGGGATACTAGTTATAATGAAGATGACACAAATATGATTTCTTAAGAACTAGTATCACTCCTAAGAGAAGTTGATGGTATGATAGATAACTGGGCAAGGGGCTACCAATAGCATGAAAACTAGTCAATCATCTGACTTTTCATTCAAGACTGCAGCCTCACTATCCGCTGAATCATATAATCAAAATGACAACCACTGCTCTGTAGGAGCATTCCCACTGATATATATATATATATATATATATATATATATATATATTTTTTTTTACAGTTTAAATTCTTGGAAAGATATTTATGGTGAATCAGATCTGCTCAAGAACAATAAATACATCTGAAGAGATAAGGCATGTGTTTCAAGACCCACGGTGGTGGTGCTGCGGTAGCGTTGCCGCCTCACAGTAAGACGCTGTCAGGTTCGATTCTCAGTTAGAGCATCTTCTGCATTGAGACATGCGTGAATGGGTGAAGGTTGTGCGTCAGGGCTGGTAACTCGGCACGTAAAAATCAACTACCAATCATTAGCGGACCGGAGTTCCACTGTGGCTACCCCTAACCGGGAAAAGCCGAAAGACACAAACAATCACTGCCAAATACATTTAAAATGTTTAGAAAAATGACAGAAGCCTGAGAAATAATATGGAAGAGCAAGTAATATTAATATGAGACTTAAACCCTGCATTGCTGCATTTAATGAGATACAGTTTGACCACGTAGATTGAAAGCTGTATATAGATGGCTGGCAGACAACCTAGCTCTGGTGAAAGACTGTTTTATAGTAAAACATGCTCCTGTTTAAACAAAATACAAATTCTCTCTCTCCCTCTCTCTCTTCTCAAATATCAACACTTTGCATGCTTCTATTCAAGTTTACAGAGATATCCTAGCTTTAATAGCCTTCTGTCATTTCTTTCAAACCTAAGAGGGACAACTGAATATTGTACTTGAATTTATTAATAACAATATCAAAACAAGTTCTTAAACAAAACGGACTTCAGATGTTAAGATTCTTCAACTCTTTTATACTGTACCATATGTTTGCATGTATATAACTTTCTGCACTGCAAAAGGATGTGCTATCGTCAATGATCTGAATGTTCTAGACATGGGATCTTGTGTATTAATGGAAATGCAGCACATAAAGAGAATTATACAATAACGGCTCATTACTATACAAAATATGCACTCTGATTAAACAGCCCAACCAGTGTGCCTGTTGTAACTCGAGCAATATACCTATAGAAAAAGTCCTGCCACCAATGTAGCACTGAGCAGCCAAACTTTTCTGTTGGCATATGACTCACCAATATCTGAAAAAAATCAAGTACAATCTGAAAAACTAAAACAGAAACACATTTGAGTTTCCTCATACTTGTGTTGTCCCTGTACATATCTGTTTTCTAACAGTTAAAATAAATAAATGAATGAATAAATAAACAGCAATTCAGATTCTGTTTTCACCATGACTCCTCCTGCACTTACGTACAGTGCAAGCATGTGAAAGTAAGTCCCATGAGCATGTGTAGTACATCAGAATAGAAAAGACAATGCAGAAGAAGACAGAAGTCTGCTTATACAAATGCTTTACTTAATAAAGGTCAGTAGTTTCTTAAAAAATGTTATTATATAAAAGCAATAATCCACTTCTGTTTGTGGGTATATCAGGATTCACCCACACTTTGATTTGGTTGATCACTCAGGCTTTACTCTTTTGATCAAACCACACCATCCACCCATTCATCTTCAACCCCTTTTCCCATTTTACATATGTGGTCGAGGTATCAATTCTGCAGTGACAATCATCTCAAGCCAAGGGTTACACCACTGGGTGGCACTGGCTAGCCTTGCCACAGTAGTTCATTCACACCACTCAATCACACACACATATACTGTCACCTATGGTCAGTTCAGAGTGTCCAATCCACCTACTGCATGTCTTTGGAATGTGAGAGGAAACTAGAGCACCCAGAGGAAACCCACATGACCACCATATGCACTCTGATTAAACAGCCCAACCAGTGTGCCTGTTGTAACTCAAGCAATATACCTATAGAAAAAGTCCTGCCACCAATGTACCACTGAGCAGCCAAACTTTTCTGTTGACATATGACTCACCAATATCTGAAAAAAATCAAGTACAATCTGAAAAACTAAAACAGAAACACATTTGAGTTTCCTCATACTTGTGGTGTCCCTGTACATATCTGTTTTCTAACAGTTAAAATAAATAAATGAATGAATAAATAAACAGCAATTCAGATTCTGTTTTCACCATGACTTCTCCTGCACTTATGTACAGTGCAAGCATGTGAAAGTAAGTCCCATGAGCATGTGTAGTACATCAGAATAGAAAAGACAATGCAGAAGAAGACAGAAGTCTGCTTATACAAATGCTTTACTTAATAAAGGTTAGTAGTTTCTTTCTTAAAAAATGTTATTATATAAAAGCAATAATCCACTTCTGTTTGTGGGTATATCACGATTCACCCACACTTTGATTTGGTTGATCACTCAGGCTTTACTCTTTTGATCAAACCACACCATCCACCCATTCATCTTCAACCCCTTTTCCCATTTTGCATATGTGGTCGGGGTATCACTTCTGCAGTGACAATCATCTCAAGCCAAGGGTTACACCACTGGGTGGCACTGGCTAGCCTTGCCACAGTAGTTCATATACACCACTCAATCACACACACATATACTGTCACCTATGGTCAGTTCAGAGTGTCCAATCCACCTACTGCATGTCTTTGGAATGTGAGGAAACTAGAGCACCCAGAGGAAACCCACATGACCACAGGAAGAACATGCAGACTCCGCACAGAAGGCTCCCCAGCCAAGAATTTAACTTGAGAACCTCTTGCTGTGAGGTGACAACGTTAACCACCGAACCACCACTGCCACCCAATTGTGGGTAAATCCTGATATACCCATTCACAGTTGTGGATTATTGGTCTTGTAAACTTCAGCACAGGCAAATGAAATATAATACATAAAAGAAGCAAATCTCTGGAGAAACAGTTTTCTGTCATTTTTACATCATGAAAGAAATGAGATACTGGTTGTACATTCAATACAACTCAGGTGAATCTTTTTTTTGGCCTTACAAAATCCTACATGATAGTTATATTAAATCTTAGGAATAACACCACCGACTCCAGGATGTCCATTATCAGTTGCCTTAAATGAGCTTAAAAGCTACTTTGAAGAAAGAAAAGGTTCTTGATAATAATAATAAATAATGGAAAATAATTGTCAGAATTAAAATATGGAACACAGACATTGATTCTCCTCTCATGAAGTAATTGTTTTGAGAAACAATTTACACGTCTTCAGTTCTAGAAAGAGTTGAAAATGTAGCAATAACAAACAATACATGTTCATCATATTGATCACTGCTGCAGTAGCCATAGCTATATGGCCTATATCCTGCCAAGGATATAGCAACTGGTCAGCTTCCAAAGCTTCAGGGTACATTCAGTATGCCCAAATGTCAAGTAGCTCAAGTTCATTTGACTAAAAGACATGTTTGTGTATGAACCCTCCCAAGGGCTTTACTGCCGCCAAACATTATGCTCCTCTGAGAATTTTGAGGATTGATAGTCACCTCGTGTTTCCTTTAATGAGTAGATAAGTTCCCTTTGGGGGCAAAACACTTCCATTTTCTTAATTGTGTAGATTGTTTTTTTATTTTTTTGTTAAGTAAAGTCATTTTACAGTTAGGAGTGCTTTGTTTTAAAAGACTGTCTTGAGATTGTAGTGTTCTTTTAAATTGAGCGCTTGATTTTTTTGTGTCAGTTTAAAAGTAGTTTAAAGCAACTTAAAGCATTTTTCTGTGGAGAAAAAGTGTTCCTTTTTCTTTTGTGAGGCTAACATGGTGCTTTAAAATGTTTTTTAATGTGCTTTTACTATCAAAAAAGTAACCTTTGTGGACTGATAGTGTTTTCTAGCAATTGCTTATTGTCTTCCATGGGAAACCAGCACCATTTCAGTTTGCCCATGGATCAGACTCTCAGTCCCATGGTCAGTCCTTCCAGCCACAAAAAAGAAAAAAAAGTAAGCAATCAGCCTTTGCACCAAACCAGGATAGCAATTTGCCTCATCCGCAGCTGGGTGACTGGTGTGGCCATTTGTTGTACCTTAGACCATTCATCTTTTACCCCAGATCCCACTGGTATAGCACCTACAGCCACTATGGACCAGGAGTTAGCCATATCCTCTGCAGCTGTTAAGGTCCTCTTAGTGGGCAAGGGAGAACCATTCTTGTTGGTCCTGGGAAAGGGAAAAGGGAAGGCTTCCCTGTTGAGTCAAAATGCTGTGCTCATCACTGGGAAAGCAGCTTCAGCCATTAGTAACATGGTTGGGCCCATTTTTCCTATCAAAAAGAAACTGAAAGCCAAGCATGTATCTACTACTCCTCAAATTTCTTTGGATAGGAGTAGTTTACTTGGTCAGGCTTGATGTTTAATTCAGGCTATTGATCCTTCTTGTAAAGTAGTTTCTGGTAAAAGAAAGAGGGATTCCTCTTTTCCTGAAGAGATTCAGGATTCTGAATCTGAACAGGAAGATGCAGGAATGGATACAGGGTCTTTTTCTCAATTTCTAATTCAGACTCAGAGGAGAGCACAGTTTCTTGTTCTCCCTGATGGGTATCTCTTTCTCTGAGACTACTGCTAGAATGTGCCAGTATTTTCGGTGGGAAAAAGTGAGATTTCTCAGTCTCTCAGTAAATAAAATGAGTTGTTACAGAAGGATTTTCCAGAAACTACCCCCATTTATCCTGTTCTGTCTGCTTTAATGGATGTCCATTTTACTTCCTGCAGTTTTTCTGATTGTCAGCCAGCTGCCACTAAAAAGGCAGATAGGATGTATAAAGCTCCTTAGGTGTTTAAATATGTGTACACTATTCCCAAAATTGACCCAGCAGCTATAGCTTTAGTCGATCCCGCTACTACTATGCACTAATTCCAGTCCTACATTTTCCTGGTAAGGATGGTAAATTACTGATAGGTATGGAAAAAAGTGCATACTTCTGCAACTTTGACTTTCAGAATTTTGAAATGTCAAGCTCACATGTCAAAGTTTGCTCTGACAGATTATGAAAGTATGAGAAATGTTTTATCTGCAGTTTCTTCTTCTGAGGAAAAAATCTGCTTTAAATAACTTTGTTTCTTCTATTGCAAAGGGCACTACTCATTGTTTGCAGAGTGTGTATATGACGCCATCAATACCTCTTCCAGGGCTGAAATCACAGGTACTATTTTGAGGAGGTTTGCTGTCTGCATTCTGAGAACCTTCCCGATAATATAAAATAAAAAAGACTCCAAACAAACTTCAAGAAAAACATTAAATAGCCAGAAAATAAAACAGTTCTAAAAAATACCGCAAAATGAACTTTAATACTTTAATAGCAAAATAAACATTAAAGCATTAAAGTTCATTTTGCAGTTTTTTTTAGAACCATTTTTTCTGGCTAACCTTCCAGATAATGTTAAAAATGAGATTTTAGATTAACTTTTGGATAGATATTTAGTGTTTGCCCCTCTGCTGCAGAGGTGATCTAAAAGTGTGATAAAAGGGCAGAGCTGATACAGGGAATCCCTACTATTTTGCAGTCCTCCTTTTCCAAATTGTGCAAAGGATTTTTATTTCTTTATCCAACTTTGACACAAAAGAGAATCAATAGTCTCAACGAAATTCAGGTAAACATACCTTTAAGAAGAAATGGCAATGGAGGTTCTAAATGGAAGTCTTGAACCTCCCAAAACCAAGGACAGTCCCACAAGTCTGAATGACTATTCAAGAGAAATTGGGACCCCCTTCCACACTGGCCCCCTTTTCTTCCAAACACTATAAATCTCCATTTGATAATTCTTCATCCTACAAATCAGTTCTTCATCACCCAAGCAAACAATGCTTTCACTTCTTTTGGAAATGGCCAAGGGGAATTATCACTAGCTTCCTTACAAACTTGATCTACTCACACAAGAACTGGGATGTTTGATACACCCTGACATCAACCATCTTCAACTGACTGCCTGGATGGACTGGGTCTTAATTCTTTTAAGGAACCTGCTTACTAAGGAAGTGCAGAATGTAATAATGGAGAGCAAGAAAAACTGTTACTAGAAAATCAGACATCAACTAGAAAGGGTTTTTCAGTTGGTGCCAACAATATAACCAATATCCATTCAGGGCTAGATGCTCTCTAGTTTTACAATATTTGTGTGAGTTACTAAACTATGGCCTTTCTTATTCCTGTATCATGGTTCTTTTATCAAACATTTCAGCATATCTGCCCATGGATCCTTCTCTTTCAATGCATTCACATGCCAAAATGTTCTTGAAAGGGGTTTTGCATAGGTGGCCTTGAAGAAAACTGCTGGGTGCTCGATGGGATCTTATTTTTTGTTAGAGAAGATAACACTTGCTCCATTAGAACCAGTTAATTTGGATGATGTAAAGTTCTTAACATGGAAAATATTTTTTTCTGATTGCTCTGACCTCTGCAAGAAGAATATCCAAGTTAAAAGCTGTCATGGTGAGTCAACCCTAGCTCAATTTACATAGGGACAGGGTTTCATTTACGCCTAAAGTGGTATCCAAGTTTACTTTAAGACAAACTCTTCCTCTCCGTGTTTCCTTTCCTAAACCTAAAAATGAGGGAGAAGTGGTACTCCATACCTCAGATATCCACAAGCAACTCAGATACTATATTGACAGAACTAAATCTTTTAGAGCATTGGATCAATTGTTCATTTCTTCGGAAGTTATGAAGAGGCACCTGTGTTAAAGCAGACTGTTTCAAAATGGCTGTCTAAGGCTATTACCTTTTGTTATACTCCCTATAACAAAAATATTCCCAACAGGGTCAACGCCCACTCTACCAGAGCCTTGGCTTCATCTATGCCTATCTGGAAAGAGTTGGATTCTAGAGGTATTCTAGAAACTGCAACTTGGTCCTCTGATAGTTTGTTTACAAGGAACTTAAGATTCATTCCTTCTCTAGGTCCAGATCAAGCTTTGCTAGGAACATTCTCCAGGGGCCCCTGGACTCTTCTCCTTCTTTCTTCCAAATGTAGTTAGCTATGGTAATCTACCCATATAGCTAAGGCTACTGCATCAGTGATCAATATGATGAATGCAGAAGAGATGTGTAAGATGAACTTACCATAATAGTAGATGTTTCGATGGTCACTGCTCCGGTAACCACTCCCTCCATCCATCCCCCTTGTTTTTTGGTGTGCTTTTTACACCAGGGTGTGGACATTTATATTTTGTTCTTCCTGTATTCTATGACTGGTCTGATAAAGGCAGGGTACAGTGGGATAATGATCTCTTTGGACCTAGATGCCATGCCCTTATTTATAAGTTGTGAACATAACTGCTGCTTTTCTGCTGTGATAGACATCTCTGCAGTTTTTTTCTACCTAAGTGGTGTGGGTATTTGTAGCATTGTCCATATTCAGGCTTGTGTCTTGGGCCTAGTTGTTGTAGAGGCTGTGTGTTTGAGCACATGTTCAAGGCCATCTTAGTTTAGCCAAAGCCATACTGCATTTCAGTGAGAGGGGATTCTTTATGGTCATTGGCTGATTGGGGTTACCTGGACTATGGCTTGGAGTAAGCACCTCATTGGTTCTTTCAAGCTTTTTTTAAAGTTGTTTCAGGTTTCAACTTTCTGTTACCTAAGAAGTTAACTTGTGAGAGTTTCTGCCATTTCACACTGAGCTAATTGGAGGAAGGGCACTGAGCATACTCAGATTTGTAATATATAACATTAAGTATTTTGTTTTTTGCTTACTTTTACGAGTTATTTATAGCACTTTTAGTGTCTGCTGCATACTTTTCTAGCTAGTTTCACTGTATGTGGGGTACTAACTGGATATTGTCTACATTTATTAAGCATCTTTTTGAGTTTTTTGTTCTGATTTCCTGCCAAGGAGTGTATCATATTGTTTCCTACCCTCCCTCCCTATTGGTATCGTGTTCTTATACTTGCTGGCTTTGCAGTTACCCGCCCCTACTGTAAATTTGATCTGGGACACTCCTCCCAGTCTTGTGTCATTACCTCATTCTACCTAATCCAGGGAGAACATTTGAGAAGGCCCACCCACTTAGTTTCTGCTCCTCCTTTCCCCTTTCGACTTTACAAAAAAAATGTTTAAATTTGTTTCCTGCCTTTCCTGTAAGTCTTCTAGTTCAGATACAGATTTGCTGTATCCAGGACTGTTGATAAGCTTCGAAGCCCGCAAGCCTTTCTGTGTTGGAGGGAAGCCTTCTAGCTTAATTTTGTTTCTTAGAACTAGCCAGTTGTTTTTAGTTTCAGCACTCAAATCTGTTTCTTTGAGCTCAGCACTTCTTCAGAACTCATTGTAAGCAATAAATAAGCTACAAATTACTACATCACTCAACTTTCCTCACTTGTCTATAGGAAAACAGTTTTTAGTACTTAATAAATAAGCACCCATCCAAGCATGTGTAAGGGTCAGCTGCCGGTGTTTTCTCCTGTCTACCTGATGAGTCTGGGCATCTTGGGGCAATGCAGCAATTGCCTCAAGTACACAGACAACCCACTCCTCCTACCACCCAACACTACAACCTGTGAGAGATGCACTTATATAGCCAAACTGGAAGCAAAGCTCTCTTCACCCAAGACTGGACTAGACAGTCAAGAGGAGAAGGTAAACACCACACTCATCACATAGTCCCTCAAAACCTACACCACCAAAACACACACACATAGAAACACAAAACACACACCTGCATTCACAGAGGCTCTCAATAAAAATTTACCCAAGCAACAGGGACCTCCAAAGCAGAAACACAAGCAACCTCCACCCCCCAACACAACCCAAATGACACATAGCCCACAAACTCAGTGTGCCACTCAACCAGAGCCCATAAGGCATAACAATGTACCCAAAATTCTAGTCATAGGTGACTCTATAGTCAGGCACACTGATGTTCCGCTCACCAGGCTAAACAAGGAGAAAGTTACTGTCAGCTGCCTGTCGGGTGCCAGGATCCACCACATAATGCATGCACTCAGGTCACTCCACAACAAGTACAAATATGACTCTGTCATTGTCCATGTTGGTGTGAATGAACTGAGAAGTACCTCCCTGGACTACATGAAAAGAGACATGGAGGAGCTCTCTGATCATGTAGCCCAGGCAGGTATGACCCTAGCCCTTAGTAGCATCCTGCCATCACCCAGAATGATACCACAGTACAAGGACAAAATGATTGACTTCAACAATTGGCTATGCTTCTGGTGTTATTCTAAGGGGATCCAGTATCTGTCTGCCTGGGATGACATGCTCGACAAACCACAATGCATTGCCGGAGATGGTCTGCACCTGTTGCCCTTAGGATTCCGTATAATGGCTAAGGCTCTTGCCACCCCTATAGTGCCTTTTTAGGCAAGGTTCAAATGACAAATTCACTACCATAACAGGTACAAGCAAGCAAAATCTGAGGTTAATGCTACTGAATGTTAGAAGTCTAAACCTCAAAATGCATTTACTCGAGGCACTCCTTAAAATGGAGAACATCGACATCTGTGCAGTGACAGAGACCTGGTTCAAGGCTCCAGAGAGCACCCCTGCATTACCAGGCTATAAGTCATACCACACCTTTTGGCCACCTAACCTAGACCGAAACACTAAAGGCGGAGGCGTGTCCATATTCATTAAGGATATCCACACCTCCAGGTTAGTTGCTCAGCATAATGCATCCAAGATAATCCAAGTGCAACTAACTATGGGCAAGACCGCAATCCAAATTGTAGCTTGCAACAGCTCCCCCACCATGCTCCAGAATTCCCACTCTTATTCCTTGATACACTGGAAAATATTACGGTACATCCTAACACCTTAATAATGGGTGGTTTCAACTACACCACCATTAACTGAGAAAACTACTCATGTACCAACTCTTGTGCTCAATGTATTCTGGAATTCATAAATTCCAACGACTTGGATCAACTTATCCACACCCCCACAACAATATCCTAAACCTGGTCATTACCAACATGGGCAACCGGTGCTCCACACCAGAGGTCAATTCCTTGTTTGTCAGATACGACCACAAGCTAATCACCCTAGACATCCACATCCCACCCCCAGCCCCCATTAGGGAAACCACCTTAAAAAATGTCTCCAAAGCCAACTTCACGCTTCTTAAGACAGAAGTGGCAAACTTCACGACACCCATGCTGATAGACAATAGAGGTATGACTGCTGAATCCTACACAAATGCACTTTATAAGCACTTAAATGAGTGCATGGATCATGCAATCCCTAACAGAACCAAGATACTATCCTCCAAAAAAGAAAGAAATCTGGTTGTCCCCTGCCATAAACAAACTCTACAACAGAAGAAAGAAACTGTTGCAAAAAAAGAGTAAAATCCCATGATTGGAGGAACTCCCTGGTCAGCCTCCGTAAGAAGCTGAGATCCCCCATAAAATCCTCCAAAGCTAGTTTCAAAAACAAAATCACCACTGATTCTAAAGACAACCACAAATCATTCTATAGTTATGTTAAGAATCTCAATGGCAACACTCAGATTTGCTTTGAGTTACAGCACAATGGCACTAAATATACAGAACCAACTGATATTGCCAACATCCTGGTAGATAGGTTCAGTGCAACTTTAACCCCCTCTCAACCTCTAAAGGGCCCATCTCTATACAGGAAGAATGCAAAGTTCCTGTAATCACGGCTGCACAGGTAAAAAACACACTCTCCAAAGCCAAGAAGACAGCATCCATGGGACCTGACAACATCCCAGGCTGTGTTCTACATGAACTACAGAATGAACTGGCACCCCAGCTAAGTACCATGTTCAATCATAGCCTCACCTCAGGCTTTGTGCTCACTGAATGGCGCACAGCAACGGTCATCCCACTCCACAAAGTGGGAGCTACCATGGACCCCGAGAACTACCGCCCCATTAGCCTGACGTGCCTTGTCTGCAAGGCTATGGAACATATCATCATGGAGCTTATAAACAATGACATTGGTAATCTCCAAACTCTAGTCCCTACCCAGTTCAGGTTTGTAAAAGGCAGATCATGTCTCCTAAATCTAATAGACTTTTTTGAAGCGGTCACCAAAGCCGTAGATGATGGTAAGGTGGTTCGCACAGCCTATCTAGATCTTGCTAAGGCTTTCGACACCATCCCCCACTCTGGAATTACAGATAAACTCACTAAACTAGGTATAAATCCCTATGTCACAATATGGTTTGCCAACTGGCTCACTGACAGAACCCACACTGAGAAAGTAGCAGACTCCAAATCCAACTTCAGACCAGTGACAAGTGGTGTACCAGAGGGTTCAGTCCTGGGTCCTCTCCTGTTTGGTATCTACTTATCTGAAGTACAGGCTAACACTGAGGGTCTTTGGCTACCAAAGTTCGCAGATGACTGTAAACCAAAAGCCATAACCAAAACTCCTAACGATATGGACATCCCACAAAAGGGCCTCACTGAGACAGATGCCTGGTGTCAAAGCCATGGCCTCAAGTTCAATGCTAAAAAGTGCATTGTCATCCCATTTGGAAAAAACTCTGTACCCATGAACTACCACATAAGCAGTAGTCTACTTAACACCAAAAGTGTGATAAGAGGCCTTGGGACACAGGTGGACAGTAGTCTCTCCTTTGATAATCACATTGCCTCAGTAGTCAGGAAATCCTTCTACGTGACACACCTCATCAAAAAAGGTTTCTTATCCAGGAAAAAGAGGTCATTGTTCCCCTCTACTTGTCACTCATTAGACCCATTATAGAGTACAACACCCCTTTTGGTATGTACCTCACAAGACATCTACAACAGCTGGAAATGCCACAGAAATACCTCACAAACAGGATTACCAGCCTCAAACAAATGCCCTATGCAGATCATCTAAAAAAACTCCAGCTTTACTCCGTCGCATATCGCCTACTCAGAGACAATCTCTGCCTAACATACAAAGCTATGTCAAACCCAGAGCTATTGGACATGTTCCACTTAAAGAAATCCCAATCCCTCCGAGCTACACTCTCTAGGGTCCTAAACCTTGTCACCACAATAAACAGAACATGCTGGAGGGATAGATTCCTGTCCCAGAGCTTCCCATACTCTGGAACAAACTACCTATCTATATCAAACAAAGCTCCTCATTAGCACTCTTCAAGAAAAAATATTGATGATTGGATGGGAGATAGGAAATTCACCCCAGGGATCACTTCTGTGGCTCTGTTCAACAGGGGCACAGGAAAATAATTTTCTTGGGTGGCGAAAGCCAGGGTACCATTTTGCTACACTTATATAGGCCCTAGGGCCAATAGTCTAGTACCTACCTATGAACATATGAACCTACAAAATGATTCCCTCACCACTGTGGTCAAAGGTGAGGTTACTTTCTATGTGCATACCCAGGTCCCTGACCACAGCCTAGGGGTGAATCTTAGGGGTATAATATCAACATGGTAATTAGCTGTGATGGGTGACTTCACAAAGGGTATAATCATGCATTTCTTAGCCTTGAGTTTAAGGCCATGGTTTTAGCACCATTTGCTAGTCAGAGATAGGCCTTCTTGAAGAACACTAGTGTCTGCAGAGGAGTCAATGATAACCCCCAGCTTGCAATCATCTACAAACTTAATCAGCCATAAACCTTCATCATTTGCTTCCACTTCAGAAAGATAGATGCCAAAAGGGAGTGGTCCAGTAACAAGCCCTGAGGCAATTTGCTCATGACTGGCCTCTTGGTGTAAGTGGCCTTACCTATTTTTTCTCTGAGTCTTATCAGTGAGACAATTTACTATCTAGCAGGTGATAAGAGGGTTTTTTTCTATACAACTTTATAATTCAGTGAGCTTGTCTGTAATGCCTGAGGTATTAAGTATCATATCAAAAGTCTTGGGCAGGTTGAGGTAAACTGTGTGCACAGTCTTGCCCTCATCCATTGCTTTGCTGACCCTCTCAAAGAAGTCCACCAGATTTAATAGGCATGACCCTCTTTAACAAAGCGAAACTGTGATGGGTCCAGCATTTGCAGGTTACCTATGTCCTTATTTGTCATGTCCATGATAATTCTTTCCATAGCCTTACATATAAAGCTGGTCAGACTTATGGGCCTTTAGTTACCTGGATTGGTGGTTCAACCTCCATTATGCAGGGAAAGACTGTAGCTATCTTCCATTCCTTCAGCACAAAACTTAACTGTAAGCTCTAGTTGACAATTGATGGAAGTGGCTCAGAGAGACCATGTTTCAGGCTATTTAGTAGTCATCCTGGGATGTTAGCATGACCCACTGATGCAGTGTTTTTGGCCTTGGAAAGTGCATTGAAGACTTTCTTCCCTAGTAATGGCTGGGGGGTTGTGGTATGCAGTATTCCTTTGGATTATGGGGGGGGATTTGAGCTGAATTTGCCAGCCAAAAGAGTGGGCAAAGGCCTCCAGGTCATTGTGGCTGATGCCATTTGCAACAGTTTCTGAGTGTTGTTGTGTATTTCTGCTGAGGTTGTGGATATAGCTGCAGAAAGCTTTGTGGTTGTCCTTTGCCTGAGAAGGTATTCTTTCTTCATATGTATCTCTATCAGTCATAGGTGGTTCAGTATGTTGGACTTTGTTCTTCCTATGCTTGGTCGAGATTTTTTTTTCTTTTGTTGTATAACTGATACAATTTCACCAGGGTGGCTTGTCTTTTGAGTTTGTCTTATTCTTAATATGAGTGGGCACAGCTTGCTCTATACAGCTATCAATATGACTGTAAGTGAATCTTGTAAACAGTTCAGTATATGCTATGGTGTTTACTAGAATTGGGAGTCTTGGAAATTAAACAAGGTGTCACTAAGTAGAGAAAGGTTAGCTCTGAAATAGTTCCTAAAGGTTTTTAGTTTCACTGGGTCCCTGAATTTTATTTTTATTACAGCTAATACTATCTTATAGTCAGATCTGACAAGCAAGGACATTATATTGGATGAGGAACATCACTCCCCCCATGTTTATGAGTACAAGGTCAAGGATGCTTGTACCTCTGGTAAGAGAACTGAACATCTGTTTCTGCATTTTGGTATTAATGAAGTTTGGGAATACTTAGCGTGTAAACTAGAAATGGTGTAGGATTCCCAATCTATAGAGTAGTTGAGATCCCCGAGAAGATCATATCAGGTTGAAGAGCAAGGGACTCTAGTAGATTGAGAAAGGTGATATGGGTTTCCTGGGACACAGAGGTCGACCTATAGGTTGCAAAGATATAGTATGAGACCCTCTTTATAGTGAGTTGGACATGTATGAGTTTCACTGGGACATACACTTTAACTAGACTGGATGTGATTTTTTTTTTTAAGATAGACTGATAGACTCCACCTTTAGTTCCTTCTGTGCAGTAGCTGGCCTAAAGCTGTGAAAGGCATTATAACCGTTGCTGGGGTATTCTTTGTGACTGTCGTCCATGTCTCCTTTACTACATAGATGTCTACACACTCCAGTGAGAGGAAGGATTGCAAGCAGCAGATTTTCTTGTTAAGACTTCTAGCATCGAGCAATACCAGCTTCAGATATTCCTTTGTAAGTTCAGTTGAGTCAGGAGGTTTATCAGTTTTGCGTTGCCTAAAAAAAGGCACTATACAGGTGGAAATGGTCTTTGCCAATATCTGAAAGCCTAAACGGGATAAGTGCAGACTATCTCTGGCAAAGCAGCATGGTCTGTCAACCATGTCCTCCCAGGCCGTCAAATATTGTACCCCCTTGGACTGAAACCAGAAGCTATAAGGCAATTGTTAAAATCAATCATTTTTCTGATAGTAACATGGCATCATCCTTGGAGATGATAGTATGCTGTTCAGTGCTACACTCATACCTGCCTGAGACACATAATCAGTGAACTTGATCATGTCTTGTTTCATATTGTCAAGGAAGGTACATCTCAGGTCATCAACACTCACATGGACTATGACAGAGTCATTCTGGTACCTGTGGTTCAATGACCTGAGTACTTGTGTGACTTGATGGATCTTAGCCCGAGAAAGGCAACTAACCATGACTCTCTCTCCTTACTCAGTTTGGTAAAGAGGACAATGGTGTGTTTCACTATACAATCACCAGTGACCAGGAAATTTGCTTCTGTGCTGGACTACTGGTTTGCCTGAATGGCATAGCTGTAGAGGCATTGGATACAGTGTTACTATGTGTAGCTGTGGTTGGTGTTTTAACAAAGTATTTTTTTTTTATTTTGCTGTGCAGGAAGTCTTAGTGATTTAGAAAGGTTACCAATAAGTACCTCTGTATAAGTAGTTTTATGTGTAGGTTCTTTACCCTGTGCAGTAGGCATGGTGCAAGTATCACTGACAACATCTATAGGATTAGTTTTGGTTGTATGAGATAATTTTGCCTCTCGAATTAAAGTGCATTTATACCTTTTGCATATGTATCTGTTTTATTAAAAATAAGTGGGTTGTCAACATACATGAAGCAAAGTACAATTCCTCAGAATACCCATCTCAACCAGAATGGCCACAGAGAGAGTTGAGGAGTGCATATCCATGGTTGCTGATCTACTAGAGAGGAGTGTGGGAATGTAAATATCGATTAGGTCAAAAACACAAAAAACTTGATGAACAATGCTTGGCTATACTAGATGTTGTAGTAGTTAAAAAATCTGTCTAGATAGTTAGGGTATTTTAAGGGAAACTGACATTGTGAGGGATTGGCATCTACACAGATTACAAGGGGGAATAAAGCTGCAGGATACTGGTGAATATATAGATCATTGCTAGGTGCTGCTGCACAGAGAGTAACACTTCAAACTAAAGACTGCAAAAAAGGTAAAAAAAAATCAGATATTCCACATAGAAACAATTAATGCAGCTGTGACAAAAAACAATGCAAAAAACAAGTGCCAAAACAGTAAACATGGTAGTGTAAGTCTTAGTTTGCTTGTAGAGTATGAGCCAAGTGTTGTGTGACTGCTATGCTTAAATAGCAGAGGGGACTCAATAAAGAAAACACAAACAATGCCCTGTAGCCAATCAAAAACAGCACATTTTTCTTTCCTTTACACTATCCTAGGCCAGAAAATGGCCTTGGTTTCCTCTACTCTCACTGAAGTGGAAACAAGCCAGTTCTAACTAAAGAGTGCAAAAAACATGAAAAATTCAGATATTCAATGCAGAAACACTCAATTAATGTAGCTGTGACAGAAACAATGTTCAAAGCAAGTGCCAAAACACTGGATATGGTAATGCAAGTATTAGGTTTTCTAGAGTTTAGCAAAAACAAACAATACCCTTCTCAAGCTGCGTATTCACCAAGCATTTCCAAATGCTTCTAAGCTCTTAAATTATGAAGCATTGTGCAACTGTTGACCATTTAAGTGTCAGTAAAGGTATTGATTTATTTTCAAACAAGGCTATTCAATATGAGCATCCACTTCCTACTTTTATACAAATGTCTGCCTCTGTAAAAATTTTTAAGATATCCTTGGGCAGCTGTTTGACAGATATGAAATGTTAATAACATTCTATTGGCCTTACAAAGACTATTCATGGTTCTGAGTACTATATATCAAACCAGTAAAATGACAAACTTAAACAACAGCAACAGGAAAGCCACTAACGAAAACGAACCACATCCTTAGGTTAATAATAAAGGTTTAATATTGTCAAGCAACACACCATACAAACTGCTTTTCATCTCGTTCAATCACGAAACTTCATCAGACAAGTTACCTCAACAGTAAAAACACATTTAAATAATACATGTAACTAATGTGTAAGCCTTTGATTGGTCAATTTTACACTCTCTATCACCTCCTTCAGTTTATATCACTAAATGTTTCCAATGGTAATACAATGTATACCATGTTAAAATATATCAGTTAAAATTCATTTTATATAAAAACTAATAGAAAACGTAACAGCAACGTGACCAACATCAAAGTTCCATTGCTTAAAACTAAATAAGACTAAAGATAAAGGGTAGAGGTATTTCTGTGTTAATACTAGTAATAATAATCATAAATATAATAATAATAATAACACCAGTCACATTGAAAAATGTAAATATGTATATATAAATATATATATATATATATATATATATATATATATATATGTGTGTATGAAAAATATATATAAAAATTTATATATATATATATATATATATATATATATATATATAAATATATATATATATATATATATATATATATATATATATATATACATATATACATACACAAAAGAAAATCATGTTAAAGGTTACCTAGCCAAGCTTTTTAATTTTAAAATACATAAAATACATAAGTCATTTAAACCAGGATAATGGCAAGCGTCCAAATGGAGCCGCCAAATTAATTCTCATCTTTCTAGTAAAAAATGAAGCTGGGCCTCCTCTCACATTAGTAGGTACCAAGTCAATCCCCTTGAATTTAAACACATGGTTGGGGTAGTCTCTAATATGCTTAGCCAAGGCATTTTCATGTTTATTTTTACTTATACAATATTGGTGTTCGTATACCTGTTCCCGTAGTCTCCTGTCATTCTTGCTGATGTAGAACACGGGGCAAAACCTACACTTGGTTAAGTGGACTAGTTTAATCTGGCAGTCGATTTTATGATTAATGTCAAATTTCCTGTCACCTAATGAAAAGGAGGATCCTATGTCCATAAATTTGCAAAATTTGCACATGTTACATTTAAACATGCCCTTCCTCGTTGTAAATGGTTTGTTGTCCCTTTCCAAAATCTCCTTAAGGTTAGCACCTCTTCTGTAGACAATTCTGGGTTTGACCATAAATTTCTCCCTCAGTGTTGTACCATTAGTTAGTAATCTCCAATTATTTAGTATAATGGTCCTTATGTTAGGAGCATCAAGGCTAAATGTACAAATAAAATTATACATAATTGGTGTAATATTCTGCACAGAAGATGAGGGTTGGATAATAGGATCAGTGTTCAAAATCGGCATGTAAAATCCAGTATTCCTCTTAGTTTGCACTTCCTCTAGCAACTCCATTACCATACTAAGCGGATAGCGTCTTTTAGTGAACATGTTTTTAGTAGTTCACATTCAGACAAGAAGTCATCCCATCTAGTGGTCATATGGGCTGCTCTGACCAGTTGTCCTTTTATGACTGATCTTTTTTATGTGAGGGAGTGACAACTTGAGAAATGAAGGAAGGCATTGGAGTAGGTCTCCTTTCGAAAATGTTTTGAGGTATAACAATGGTTGGTTTTGTCTTTAACCAAGTCCACATCAAAATATGCTACTCTTTCCATTCAGAAAGAGAATGTGAATTGGAAGACTGTAGTAGTGGAGTTAAAGTATGCTATTAGGTCTTCTGCTTTGGTTACATCGCCTTCAAACAAGATGAAAATATCATCCAAAAATTGTGTGTAATGGCAAATATTTTTGGATACACCATTATTATTATTAGATAACACAAATTTCTTCTCCCAGTATGCCATAACAAGGTTGGCGAAGCTGGCCCCGCATGGTGACCCCATTGCTACGCCAACCTTTTGGAGGTAAAATTTGTTGTTAAATGTTACAAAGTTGTACGATAAAGTTATGTCCAACAATCCCCCCACCAGATCTAGTTCCTCACGTGTAGCTCCGTTGGCATGCATTGTTGCCACTGCCCATTCTATACCTTCCACGTGAGGTATGGAGGCATAAAGATCTTTAACATCCACTGTTAAGAAGTTTTTCTCTGCACAAAAGGTTAACTTGCCTAATTTTCCAGGAAGGACCAAGAATCCTTGCAAATTTGGCTTTTCCAGCAAAATGTATTTTTTTCATAAAATAGTCAGCAACCTTAGCGCATGCGTATGTTACACTATTCCTTGCATCAACAAGGGGGCGCATCAGGGGGTCTTGCAAGTTCTTGTGGATTTTTGGGATACCAAATAAAATTGGGATCCTCTGGGCAGGCATGATCAAGTAATTATATAGATAAACATCAATTCTAGATTCAATAAACACATCATTAATAAATGACTTAATCCTCGTGTAGGCAACATTCATTTCCCCCCTAGTGACCTCCACATAGGAATCGTTTGTGATAATCCTAGTCATCCTAACAATATAGTCTTCCTTGCTCATAACAGCCAAGCCTTCCCCCTTGTCATGTTGCATGATTCTTACTAGGGCTTCTATCAAGGTTTTGAGCATATTTTTCTCTTTCTTAGTGGTGTTAAAACCTATAGTGTTTGATTTTGCTTTCTGCTGTAGTAAACTGCGAATGTCAAGTTCGCACATCTGTTTGTATAATAACGTGACAGGGTGCAAAGGAGGGTTATACACACTCGAAATGTAAAAATCACCTTTAGTGCTGTTGTTCTGACCTAACAATATGTTAAGGTTTAAATTCCTAACAAAACTCTTGAGGTCAATTAATGTCCTAGCAATGTCCGCTCGTGATGTAGGTACATACGTAAACCCTTTTGACAACAGGTCAACTAGATCAGGAGCGATGTCAACCTCAGAGTAGTTAAAAATTTTAAAGTCCATACTGGAATTCAAATTTAACTTACAATTCGGGGTCCAAGTTGAATCCCCAGTCAATATATTGGAATAGCTGTATGGATCCAAGCCAGAAAATGTGAAATGCATTCCTAAATCCTTGAGTATAAACTCATAATCAGGACTGTAATTTCACAGCACATCCAGTGAAGCGTTCTTTATGCATTGGCCAGTTTAATATCCACTAATGCACTGTAAAGTGTCTCCAGCCTAAATCAGTCAATTTTAAAAAATTAAATAAATGAATAAATAAGTGGTATGAAGCCTTCTTACAGAGAAACACAGAACACTACAGAGCCACTCTAGTGGGCATTATAGGGATGCTGGTCAATATGAAGCAGTAACACCCTTGTAATATCTTCTGAAAGATATCTGCAGTTTTCACAGCCTCTCCAGATGTACAAACATGGAGCATAATTACTAATGTGTACTTGCTTCCATGTGTGTGTGTGTGTGTGTGTGTGTGTGTGTGTGTGTGTGTGTGTGTGTGTGTGTGTGTGTGTACACATATGCTGAATAAATCATTGTATCAAAGTTCACCACCTTTAGGTAAGTCTACAAAATCCTGTTCCATCCCTCACTACTGTATACTACAGTATATATAACATAATATGCGGTCACACTCTTACATTGAATTCCCAGTCAAATGTATAACTCTGTTTTTGACATACATATGCACAGCACAGATATTCCAACATATCAGTTGTGTGACTCCTTACACAATGTCACATCACCTACCATTGCACTAGTCATGTCACCAAGATATGCAGCCCTACATAATGTAATACAGCTCAGCCAGCAATGACTGCAGTGTGCACATAACACACATATGTATGTGCCCTTTATGTATGCAACCCTTGGCTCAGGGCCTACAGATCATGTCCATGACCATGCACACAGATTACAAAACAGATAGATGTACCCATGTGCTTTATGCAACATACATCACATAATGTTAACAACACTGGGTCTGTACCTAGGTACAGTGGGCTTCAAAGGATAAAAATGCCTAAAGTCTATCCCAATATATATAACACTGTGAGTAGTACACAAGTAAGTATTGTAAATCTAACCAATACTGAAGCAACACCATATGTATGCACATGGATTACAAGACACACGTACCCCATTTGCTATGTAACATTCATCCCATAATGTTAACAAGGCTGGTTCCATACCTAGGTACAGTGGTCTTCAAAGAATACAAATGCCTAGTCCTACTTCAGTATAGATAATACTATCAGTAATACACAACTAAGTGTTGTGAATCTAACCAATAGTATGAGGCTACCTGAAGTAGCACTGTGTATATGCAAACCACATTTGCATCTTATACTACCTGATAACGTTCACAAACTTAGCATGGGTTGCTGCTCTATATTAAGGTTGAATGGTTTTAACAACAATCAAATTTGCCAGTAACTTTGCTGTATTATTGAGGGAAGATAAATTGTGCCACAGGTTTTATGACTTACAGTTCAGTTTTCATATTTTCACAACAAAAACTCACAAATGATTTTAAACAAAAGAAAAGGAGAAAAAAGAGGCCTGAACCCTATTCAAAAACTTTTTCATAAATGTACTGCGCTTCAGTCTGCTATAAGGTGACTTTATAAAGACACTTCCTTCAATAGACCACAGTGACAAGGACTACAGTGACAAGTCAGTGATCAAAACACAGACAAGCCTGGGCATGTGATAGCCCTGAAGGGAGACACCTGATACTGAACTAGGTACAATGAGGTACTACTACACAGCGGATTTTGACTACATTGTACTACTGACATGCATACTGGATCACTTACATTCTTAATAGATCTCTTTCAGGAGTTTAAGGAGTCCTGTAACTCTGGGAGATGTTACCTTTGTTTTCAGTGCAGGCTTCAGCTTCAGCCTCAACAAATGCAGCTCCGTACACACAGAAATGAAACACTAACTGGAAAAGATTTTGTAGCCATACAGCTCAGAACTCTCCTATGTAACAATAAGTATCTCACTAGTACACAAATCCATGGAGCTGTTAATGGAAGTGAGGCTAAAGACAGAACAGGACAATGAGTGGATAGGAAAGACATTAAGGGAAATACAACAGTTCAGTGGATGAAAACATTATATGAGGCAGGCAGGGAAAGTGAAGAGGTCACTGCATGACTTAACCAAGATGAACCGAATATGTATTTTGCTGCCTGGTAGGAGAGGACTAAGACATTAACTTGTTAATGAGCTTTATCCCCTACTCTGGACATGGCTTCCTCAATGCCCTTTTCCCTTCAGTGTGGTTATTATTAAATGACTTAAGCAGACATTGCTTCCAAATTACACCAGAAAAGGGTATCTGTTCCTAGTGGGTTTACTCAGTTAACAATAATCAAATGAATACATTACAGCTGGGTTTCAACAGCAGAAAGAGAAACAAGAGATGAAAGTGGAGTAAGTAATGGAATTAGAGGTAGATGGTGGAGGCCACACGAGGAAACATTAGATCTGAAAGATGAAAAAAAAGGGGAAAAAGTAAATAAGATGATTCAATAGGCAATTGTAAATCAGAAGAAATACAAATGGCTGGGTGGGTGGGTGGGGGTGACTGAGTAGGTGAGTGTTTGAGGAGAACAAAAAACTGCATGACGTAAAGCTGTAAATGGCTTGAGATGCACTGTTAAGAATTCTGGTTTGAATCCTACCATTACATAATATTCAAACTACATATTAAATGAATGATCAAGACTTCATCAGGTTTTCGTTGTATAACACTAGTACTATATACATATATATTAATTAGGGAAAAGACTTACCTTAAAGACAATGTCACTGTTTGTTAATTATAATGGTGCTCTGCTCATCAATTACTATGCTTGCACTATAATCAGGTTCATAGGTTGGTACTAGGCTATTGGCCCTAGGGCCTATACAAGCCTAGCCATAGCAATTCCCTGGATATTTCTTCCCACAATATTTACTTCTCTGGACTCCTGTCTAACAGGACAACTGACATGATCCCCAGGGTGAATTTCCTATCTCCCATCGAATCATCAATGTTCCTTTTGAAGAGGGCCAAGGAGGTGCTCTGCTTGACATGTAAGGGCAGTCTATTCCAGAGTATGGGGAGTCTCTGGGTCAGGAACCTATCCCTCCAGCATATTAGTCAACATTCCAAGACTCAATATTCTCTTAAGCAGCTATTATAATTTAAACTACACATTGCAATTACAGAACCTCACCCTAAGCCGCATGCATGCTATAGATATTTAAGTACATTAAAGAGATCAACCATTTCTCAAAAGCATTTGTACTTATCTCAGTGGCATGATGCTTTTTCTAAGATATCCTGAGCAGGTTAAGTTTCTCAAATTTCTTTATTCACACAAGAATGCAGTTCCGGGTACCAGGGACAATTTTAGAAAATGCTTTTTCACACATAGAAGGAGTGTAAGATGGTCTCATTAATGGAGGACAATCACTCCTCTTAAGTGAATAAAGTTGACTTCTAATGTTCAGTTTGATGAGGAGAGGAGGACAATACCTGTCGTTAAGAATTTTAAAGGTGAGTGCGTTCAAGAGGAAGGTGGGTCTAACACAAAAAGGGAGACACTTGTTTTGTTTGATACTGTCACAGTGGTGCTGTGTATCACCACATAGATAAATCTGAGAACTTTATTCTCAATGGATTGAATTGCATTAGTAATGTGAGAAGAGCAGGCAACAATAATGTGGAAGGTATAGACAATTCTAGGGAGATGAATGTTTATGTCTACGGCATGTTTGTCTTTGAAGGAGGGCAGGATTGATATTTTATATGATGCCTTCAGCTGAGCAAGGACTTTACTAGGTTAGGGATGTATGTAGACTGATGGTCTGGCTTTGGTCAAAAGTATGCAGTAGAGAAGGTCAAAGATAGTGAGATTTTACACTTCATGTAACCTTTAAGGAGTACTGAAGAGCACAGCAGTAGTATTTTTTTGAATATTCACTGTTAATGTGATAGCAGTGAAACCAATTTCAGATAGACTTGAAGTCCCTTTGTAACTCATTTGATAAAGTGCTCTGATTTTTACTGTTTTTTAGCAAAAATGTCATCTGCACAGAGGGTGCAATTAGTCAGGTGGAGAATACAAGTAATATAATTTATAAAAATAGAGAACAGAAGGAGGCTAAAAACAAACCCTTGCAGAAGAGATTGGTCTGCGTTGTCAGTCACAGAAGTGTTGGGCCTACATAGTTGGAAAGTATGACTATAAAGATAACTCTGAAACTAAGATAGGCTTGTGTGTGATAGTCAAATTCTTGCGAGTTTAAAGTAATAAGTGGTGCTCAACAGTACTGAACGTCCTTTTTACAGCCAAGAATGTAGCATCTGTTAAAATGTCCCGCTCCAGGTTGGAGAAGATGCGTTTGGCTAGGGTACAGATGGCTGTGAGGACACTATAATTAGTGCAAAAGCTGTGCTATTAGTGAGAATATTGTACTTTATAATATATTCCAGCAGCTGTTCGTTTGCAATGTTATCCAGTATTTTGGTTAAACATCAAAGATTAGCTATGTGAGGGTAGTCACTGGGGGTGAAAGGGAGGACAATGAGGTAAGACAAGTGAGTAGAGTATGTTTAAAGTTGCATGGAAGAGAAATCATACAGATAGATGGGGAGTAGAGTAGTACCTGCAACCTCAGAATCATGGGGTGACCCGCAACCTCAGAATCATGGAGTGAATATAGCAGGAAGCAGTGGTTAGAGTTAGAATGTTTTCACATGGTTTTGTACTTCTGATTTAAGAATTATTTTGATATATAAAAGGGATATTCAAGATCTTTGTGCAGTAGTAAGCAAGGAGAAATGCAGGGCATACTGGCAAAGAGTAGATTGAATGATGGTGGTTAGTTGTGAAAGTTAGTTTTGATTTAATTTATTGAGGGTGAGGATGGAGTGTGGAAATAAGTTGTTTGTGGAAATACTTTGAGAAATCTGAAAATTTTTATAGGTTCATAGGTTCATAGGTTCATACTAGGCTATCTGCCCGAGGGCATTTATAAGCCTAGCCCATTGTTTTGTGGCTTACGCCACCCCTTTAGTATGGGGAACTATACCCATTATTTTGCTGTGCCTCTGTCGAGCAGTGACACTGAGGTAATTCCTGGGGTATATCTGCGATCTCCCATCCATTGGTCAAGATTTCTCTTGAACAAGGCCAGCGAGGTGCTCTGCCTCACATGTACCGGGATTTTGTTCCACAGCATAGGGAGTCTTTGGGTGATGAATCTATCCCTCCAGCACGTCCTATTAATAGCCGTGTCGAGGTTTAAGTCTCCGCCCTTGTGGCTCTGATGGATCTAGATTTTTGAGGTGAAGCATATTCATCAAATCTGGGTTTGACATGGCCTTGTATGTTAGGCAAAGGTCACCTCTGAGCAAGCGGTGGCGACTGAATAGAGCTGGAGTTCTTTCAGTCGGGCAGCATAGGACAGATTTTGAGACCCTTTATCCTTTTGGTGAGGAACTTTTGTGGCCTCTCCAGCTGCTGCAAGTGTCGGGTCAGATACATTCGAATGGGGCATTGTACTCAATCATTGGTCTGATGAGTGATGAGTAAAGGGAGACTATGACCTCCCTTGATCTAGATGAGAATCCCTTCATGATAAGGTGGGCAATGTAGAAGGACTTCCTAACTACTTTAGCTACATGGGTGTCGAATGACAGACTACTATCAACCTGGGTCCCCAGGTCCCTGATAACTTCTTCTGTGCTCAGTGGATTGCCACCTATTTGGTAGCTAGGGGTAACCTTGTTTTTCCCGAAGGGTATGACTATGCATTTTTGGCATTTAACTTTAGGCCGTGGCTCTGGCACCAGTTATCCATTTCTGTGAGACCCTTCTGAAGGATATCTGTGTCAGATGTGTTTTCTACTATGGCCCAGTTTGCAGTCATCTGCAAACTTTGTCAGCCATAACCCTCCTGTGTTTGCTTGTACTTGGAAAAGTAGATGCCAAACAAGAGTGGGCCCAGGACTGAGCCCTGTGGGACACCACTTGTGACAGGCTTTGAGTCTGACATGGCGCCAGCAACTCTGACCCTGTGGGTTCTGTCACTCAGCCAGTTTGCAACCCATCTTGTGATGTATGGGTTAACATTTAAGCTGATGAGTTTTTCAATGATACCCGAGTGGGGTATTGTATCGAAGGCCTTAGCCAGATCGAGGTAGGCTGTATGGACTGCCTTTCCCTCATCAATGGCTTTGGTGACTGTTTTGAAAAAGTCAACCAAGTTTAAAAGGCATGATCTGCCTTTGACAAAGCCAAACTGGGTTGGATCCAAAGTCTGCAAATTCCCTATGTCTTTATTTATGAGGTCCATTATGATCCTCTCCATGGCTTTGCAGATAAGGCTTGTCAAGCTAATGGGCGGTAATTTCCAGGGTCTGTGGAGGCACCGCCTTTGTGAAGTGGGACCACAGTTGCAGTGCGCCACTCCTGGAGTGCGTATCCAGAGGTAAGACTTTGATTAAACAGCTGTCCTAGCTGTGGGTTTAATTCCTCATTGAGTTCGTGGAGCACACAGCCGGGGACACCATCGGGTCCCATGGATGCTGTGTTTTTGCTTTGGAGAGAGCAGTTCTCACTTGGGCTGGAGATGTTTGGGGGCTGCACTCATTTGGTATAGATATCTCTCCTTTTGGGGGGGAGAAGTTTGCACTGAACCTGTCAGCCAGTATGTTGGCAATGTCTGTAGGATCAGTAATCTTCACATCATTTTGAACTAGTTCTGAGCATATCTGGGAGTTTCCTCCTAGGTTTCTAACATAGCTAAAGAAGGCCTTATGATTGTCTTTTGAGTCTTTAGCTATTTTTCTCTCGAAATTTGCTTTGGATGATTTTATGAGAGCTCTTAGTTTTTACTTATAGTGATCAAGGGTGTCTTACCTTTTAAGGATTTTGCTCTATCTTGTAGTAGCTTCCTCCTTTTGTTGTAGAGTTTGTTTATGGCTGGGGTCCACCAGACTGGACGCTTGCCTTTGGTACAAAGAGTCTTTGTTTTGCTTGGGATTGCCTTATCCATGCAGTCCTGCAGGTGCTGGTAGAAGGCGTTTGTAAGTGATTCAGCGGCTTGAGTATTGTTTTCCGCCGGCTCGGGGCCTGAAAGGAGACCACACTAGTGTTTAGATGTGTGAAGTCGGCTTTTGAGAAGTTTTACTGTGGTCTTTTTATTTCAGGTGGGGTGGGATGAGGACCTCCAGCGAGATTAGTTTGTGATCTGATCTCACCAGTGAGGGGTATACTTCCGGTGTTGAACATTGTGCTCCCATGTTCGTGATGATGAGATCAAGTATGTTATCTCCTCTTGTGGGGATGGTGACTAGTTGTTCCATGGCATTTGAGTTTATGAATTCCAGGAACTTTTGGGCTAGGGTGTTTGGGCTTGAGTAGTGTTCCCAGTCTATATTAGGGTAATTGAAGTCACCTAGTATGATGGTGTTTGGTGATACATTTATCCCTCTAGTGTTTTCAGGAAGGCCATGTGAGTTTCCTGAGTTTGTGAGGGTGGCCTGTAACATGCTACAATTTGCAGAGCAGTCTTGCCTATGGTTAATTGCACCTGGATGGTCTCCGATGCATCGTGCGTTGCCACCAGTCTTGAGGTGTGGGTGTCCTTGATGAATATGGATACCCCCTCCTTTCTTGGTATTGTCCGGATTTTGGGGCGGAACGCATGATATGAGGTAAAACCTGATAGCGCTGGGGTGCTCTCAGGAGCCTTGAACCAGGTTTCTGTCACAGCACAGACATCGATGTTCTCCATACTGAGAAGGGCCTCGAGTGCGTGCATTTTGAGATTTAGACTTCTGGCATTGAGCAGCATTACCCTTAGTTTTTTCCTTTTTGTGTTCTAGGGTGGTAGGTTTAGAATTTGAGCCTTGCCTAAAAAGGCACTATGGGGTGGCAAGAGCCTTTGCCAATATCCAGAATCCCAGGGTGACAGGTGCAAGCCGTCCCTTGCAAAGCAGCGTGGCTTGTCCAGCATGTCATCCCAGGCAGACAGATACTGGATCCCTTTGAATGACACCAGTGTTTAAGCCAATTGTTAAAGCTGATCATCTTATCTCTGTATTGTGGCATCATTCTTGGTGAAGGTAGGATACTGCTCAAGGTCAGGGTCATACCTGCCTGGGCTACATAATCAGAGAGCTCCTCAATGTCTCTTTTCATGTAGTCCAAGGAGTGCGTCTCAGGTCATTTACACCAGCGTGGACAATGACTGAGTCATATTTGTACCTGCTGTTGAGAGACCTGAGTGCTTGCGTTATGTGGCGGATTCTAGCGCCCGACAGGCAGCTTACTGTGACCTTCTCCTTACTCAGTCTGGTGAGCGGGACATCAGTGTGTCTGACTATGGAGTCACCAATGACTAGTGTGTCTGGCATTGTGTTTGGCCTTAAGGGCTGTGACTGTTTGACACTCTGACTGTGAGGCCTATGTGTTGCGGGTGTTGTGTTCTGAGGTGGTGGTTGTTTGGGTGTCTGCTTTGGTGGCCTCTGCTGTTTTGGTAGATTTTTGATCAGAGCCTCGAGTATGTCTTTGTGTGTTTATGTGTATGATTTGAGGTTGTAATGGTACTAAGTGAGACTGGGTCTATAGTGTGTGTGGTAACCTTCTCCTCCTGACTGGTCTTGCCAGTCCTCTGTTGAGAGAGCACAGCCCCCAGTTTGGCCGTATAGTTGCATCTCGCATGTATTTGTGTTTTGTGGGAGGAGGAAAGGGTTGTCTGTGTACATGAGGCAATTGAAACATTGCCTCAATATTCCCAGGTTCACCAGCTGAGCAGGAGAGGACACTAGCAACTGATCCCTCGACATGCTAGAAGGGTAGACGAAAAACTTTTAAAAAAGATTCCGGGGATGTGGGTGACCGAGAAATGGGGGGTTGCCTTTTTGGGGTACTATCTATGACAAGAGTGCTGTATCAAGGTAATAAGTACTGTAGGAGCAAGTGCTAGGTTTAATAGATAGAGAATAGTCTACTTGGAGTCAAGTAGAGTTGATCATTATAGTTATAGGATTCGCTTATTTGATCAGTAGTATAGTCCGAGGAAGGTAGTTTTAAGGGAAAATTTGAAGAGTGGACTTTAGGTAGCCGAATAGTTTAAACCTGCTTAACCGGCACTGCCCTAGTGTGCAACAGTGGCAGCTCGCTAAATCGCTCTAAATCGCTAGCAGCGTTTAAGCGTTTTATACCAGGGGCTGGAAAAGCTAGAAACTGGCCCAAAACGACCAATAAACTACTAGTTACTGGCTGAAACCTCACAAAACTGGACAAAGGCAGCTCAATGCTTCCCACTCCCACTGGTAAGCAAGGTAGCTTCCCTTCCCCAAATAAGGCAAGGAAACAGTACACAGGAACTACAACCAAAGCCCAGGAATCAGCAACTCTGAAACTGGACTAAACTAGTAAAGCAGGAAAGCAAGGTAGCTTCCCTTCCCCAAATAAGGCAAGGAAACAGTACACAGGAACTACAACCAAAGCCCAGGAATCAGCAACTCTGAAACTGGACTAAACTAGTAAAGCAGGAAAAACAAGAGATATTTTTTTCTTTTTTCTTTTTTTCACAAAACAGGCAGAAACAGGTACAGCAAACACTTATAAATGCTATGAATCAGCTACTACAGCTTACACAGAAGAATTTGCTACAAATACAGTCAAATAGTAACAAACAAGGATTCCAAGTGCAATATTAAGTTAAATGCAGTAAAACAGCTTCAATGTAACAGAAAGGCAGGCGAAATACAGTTGCTAGGTATTCAGATGTGGAAAGCAACAAAAATATACTTAGTATCAAGAAAAGTCGCTTATTCAGCTCTCTGCAGCCTGGATTACTCTGCTGGCCCACGTGGAGTCTGTGCTGAGTAGGTACAAGCTGAAAGTTTTATACCAGGGGCTGGAAAAGCTAGAAACTGGCCCAAAACGACCAATAAACTACTAGTTACTGGCTGAAACCTCACAAAACTGGACAAAGGCAGCTCAATGCTTCCCACTCCCACTGGTAAGCAAGGTAGCTTCCCTTCCCCTAAATAAGGCAAGGAAACAGTACACAGGAACTACAACCAAAGCCCAGGAATCAGCAACTCTGAAACTGGACTAAACTAGTAAAGCAGGAAAAACAAGAGATATTTTTTTATTTTTTTTTTTCACAAAACAGGCAGAAACAGGTACAGCAAACACTTATAAATGCTAAGAATCAGCTACTACAGCTTACACAGAAGAATTTGCTACAAATACAGTCAAATAGTAACAAACAAGGATTCCAAGTGCAATATTAAGTTAAATGCAGTAAAACAGCTTCAATGTAACAGAAAGGCAGGCGAAATACAGTTGCTAGGTATTCAGATGTTGAAAGCAACAAAAATTATACTTAGTATCAAGAAAAGTCGCTTATTCAGCTCTCTGCAGCCTGGATTACTCTGCTGGCCCACGTGGAGTCTGTGCTGAGTAGGTACAAGCTGAAAGTTTTATACCAGGGGCTGGAAAAAGCTAGAAACTGGCCCAAAACGACCAATAAACTACTAGTTACTGGCTGAAACCTCACAAAACTGGACAAAAGGCAGCTCAATGCTTCCCACTCCCACTGGTAAGCAAGGTAGCTTCCCTTCCCCAAATAAGGCAAGGAAACAGTACACAGGAACTACAACCAAAGCCCAGGAATCAGCAACTCTGAAACTGGACTAAACTAGTAAAGCAGGAAAAACAAGAGATATTATTTTTCTTTTTTTTTCACAAAACAGGCAGAAACAGGTACAGCAAACACTTATAAATGCTATGAATCAGCTACTACAGCTTACACAGAAGAATTTGCTACAAATACAGTCAAATAGTAACAAACAAGGATTCCAAGTGCAATATTAAGTTAAATGCAGTAAAAACAGCTTCAATGTAACAGAAAGGCAGGCGAAATACAGTTGCTAGGTATTCAGATGTGGAAAGCAACAAAAAATATACTTAGTATCAAGAAAAGTCGCTTATTCAGCTCTCTGCAGCCTGGATTACACTGCTGGCCCACGTGGAGTCTGTGCTGAGTAGGTACAAGCTGAAAGTTTTATACCAGGGGGCTGGAAAAAGCTAGAAACTGGCCCAAAACGACCAATAAACTACTAGTTACTGGCTGAATCCTCACAAAACTGGACAAAAGGCAGCTCAGTGCTTCCCACTCCCACTGGTAAGCAAGGTAGCTTCCCTTCCCCCAAATAAGGCAAGGAAACAGTACACAGGAACTACAACCAAAGCCCAGGAATCAGCAACTCTGAAACTGGACTAAACTAGTAAAGCAGGAAAGCAAGGTAGCTTCCCTTCCCCCAAATAAGGCAAGGAAACAGTACACAGGAACTACAACCAAAGCCCAGGAATCAGCAACTCTGAAACTGGACTAAACTAGTAAAGCAGGAAAACAAGAGATATTTTTTCTTTTTCTTTTTTTTCACAATACAGGCAGAAACAGGTACAGCAAACACTTATAAATGCTATGAATCAGCTACTACAGCTTACACAGAAGAATTTGCTACAAATACAGTCAAATAGTAACAAACAAGGATTCCAAGTGCAATATTAAGTTAAATGCAGTAAAAACAGCTTCAATGTAACAGAAAGGCAGGCAAAATACAGTTGCTAGGTATTCAGATGTGGAAAGCAACAAAAAATATACTTAGTATCAAGAAAAGTCGCTTATTCAGCTCTCTGCAGCCTGGATTACTCTGCTGGCCCACGTGGAGTCATTTGGTTTGGCTAAAGTAGGTGGTTTGAAACTTTCTGTATTACTCTTCTTCAGCTAGGTTAGTACATATTCTTGGGTTCTGTTTTAACTGCTGATAGATGTTAAACTTGATGGTATCACTGGGATCTTTCTTCCAGTCTTTACAAGTTTCATTTCTCAGCTTAATGAATTATGTAAGGTTCTGAGTGAACCAGGGAGTGTGTTTACTTTGCCCTCAAAGATTTTTGAGGGTATTTAATTTAACCTGTATGGGTAAGCATAGATGAGAAAATGTAGACAAAGCTACTGTGGAGTCATTATGTTTATAGAAAGAGCCCCAATTTTGCATGGCCACCAAGTGAAATTCAGATTAGAAGCCAGCTGTGGTTACTGTAAGAAAGAGTGACACTTTTAGCTAGTAATGTTGGAGGAAGGTTGATATCATTCTTTACTAGTCGTAATACACCTCCTCCTTGTTCACGTCCTGGCCCATTATCAAAAACAGTGTGTACTTTACAGAGAAATAAAGTAGTGCATGGGATGATTCTTTCAGCCAAGATTTAAACAATTGAAATTACCATAGGATTGTGCTTTGTTGTTCAGTGCTCACATTGTGACGCCGGTTATTAATACTCCCAGTGTTCATATGACCTAGGATGAAACTTTTTGTGATGTAACAGATGAGGGGATGCTGTGGCAGCAGAACTTGTGTTTGCTTAGATGCTCGCAAACTGGAGTAGTAACAGTGACAGCAATACCAATAATCTGATGAGCAGCCATCTTACATTGATGCCTAGAAATGTAATGGGTAGCAACTGCACAATTATGTAAGCTCTTTAGTAAGAGGTGATAGGGAGAGTGAGGTACCTTAACCAGCACTGGAATATCCGGTGTATTCATGAAAAGAAGGGATTGCAACAACTTACAGTTTCCTTTTTGCACTGTTGGTGCAACTTCTGCGTTTTGTCATAATGGACTGGGTCATGGCTAATAAAGTTCATTTGGACTGCTTCAGTTTTATGGGTTCCATTTACAAGCCATTGTGAGTTTCATTTACTGCATTTTGGAGAGACAATAGACAACCAGAAATACATAATGTATTTTATTTCTTGGTGATCTAGGATTTGTAGATTCTGCATGAATGAAAAGGGTTGTATTAAAATATCTTTTTTCTTAGTGGTAACATACACTGATCTAAGAATAGAGTCGTTAAAGAATAAACATACCTTCAGTTATATACAACATATTATGACATATATTATTAAAATATCTTTTTTCTTAGTGGTAACATACATTGATCTAAGAATAGAGTCGTTAAAGAATAAACATACCTTCAGTTATATACAACATATTATGACATATATTACAAATAAAACACTCACCCAAACACATACAAGCAGAAATTAAAACAGCATGTTCTTACATTTCACAGGATTAATACCAATCCATACTCACAACAGGTGTATAACAGGAATATAAGTAACTTACTGATGTTGTAAACTTTGGCTCAAGAAAATTGTCACTGTTGAAAGTGACACCCCGTCCCCATGTGCAAAATAAGAAAAAGGGGTTGAGGATGGATGGATGAATGGATGGATGGGAAAGGGAGGATGAATAAAGTAAGTTTTCAGCATTTTTAAGGAGGCACAGCAGATGAAAACTAATTCCTGTACTACCAGTGCAAAAAAAAATTCTATACTAGCAGACTCACATAGAAACACACACACACGTGTGTGTGTGTGTGTGTGTGTGTGTGTGTGTGTGTGTGTGTGTGTGTGTCTGTGTGTGTGTGTCTGTGTTTGTGTGTGTGAGTGTGTGTCTGTGTGTGTGTTTGTGCATGTATGTCTGTATTTGTGTGCGTGAGTGCGAGTGTGTGTGTGTGTGTGTGTGTGTGTGTGTGTGTGTGTGTGTGTGTATGTGAATGCATGAGAGCATGCGTGTGTGTGCGTGTGTGTTTGTGTGTGTGTGTGTACGCGCGTGTGTGTGTGTGTGTGTGTCTGTGCTTGTGTGCGTGTGTGTGAGTGTATTTCTGAGTGTGTGTCTGTGTTTGTGTGCATGAGTGCATGAGTGTGCGTGTGGTTTGTGTATGTGTGTCAGAGTTTGTGTGTGAGTCCATGTGTGTGTGTGTGTGTGCGTGCATGCGTGTCTGTGTGCGTAAGTGCATGAATATGTGATTGTGCGTGTGTGTGTGTGTTTGTGTCCGTGCGTGTGTGTCCATGCATGTGTGTCTGTGTTTGTGTGTGTGAGCGCATGAGAGTGTGTGTGTTAGGCATCATGCTGGATTTATTTGGTATAAATAATAACAACGCGGACAATGCAGAACTCTTCTACAGTTTCTGAAGCCTGGTCAGTATTCTAAATTCCAAATATTTTAGGAAGTTTTGTTCACACTGTTTTGGTAGGAGTAAACTGTTTTACTGTAGATCTACCATCAGCTTGGTAACATTCTAGATGTCTTTCCATGGAGTATCTTTGCCTTAGTGTTTACCATCCAGTTACGTATACTATTAACTGGCCAGTCAGACTGAGCCTATAAGGGGAGTCCTTATTGTATGGGAGTATCTTGGGAGAATAAACAGGATCTGTATCCATTTAGTAGTGCTAGTATGTGCCAAAATAAAAGTGATGGGATTGAATCCAACTGCAGGCCTATAGCTAAGCTGTCTAGTCACTGCACTTTCTATTTCCTCATTTTTATTTATTGTCTCAAAAATAGACTAATAATCCAAACATCAGTTCTTGTCAGATATAAAGGCAGCAGAGGAAGAAAGAAAGAAATTATGAACACTGCTAAAATGGTGGCATTGAATCCATATTTGCATAATTCAAGTCACAAATAATGAAAATTTCATTCCAACACATTGTTTAATATTGTTTGACATGGTATTAAAATGACTGTATTTGTTTTGCGATAATTACTATACCCATCAGAAGCAAAAGAAAATAATACTTCCTCTAGCAGTTTTTGGGCAGTTGTACAATCATAATCTGTCTTTCAGTACAATATTAAGTCTACCATTTTTTTTTTGATTCATGCTTACCCACCCTTCTGCTTCAGTGAATATTTGGTACCTGACCCAGTCAAGATTTACAATGGAAACGTGAGTCTCCATCTGCTTTTCTTTTGCAGCTTTTTTACGATCTGTGTTGTTTAAGTAAATAGTGTTGTTATTCATGAATATATATGTGCCAAGCCAATCTCTAAAACATAAATTAAACTATATTTAAAGTACTCATTTTCACTTCAAAACTAAGTAACTTGATAGAGAAGTATTCCAAGCTGTGTTGTACAGAGTATATAAAAATCATGCTCTCTCCTTCTAACGTAGTGGTTGAAGTGTTTTAGTTATAATACCCTAGAGCTTCATAGCTCTGATAACCCTTTCACATGAGTGGTAAACACAGCAGAATGTTACTACTTTAATAGCATTGGAAGCATATTCCCATGAACATAAGCATTGCACTGAATCTTTGTTCAAGATTCTACACTAGGCTACATAACTTTTTCTATCATCACTTCATCGTGTTTTATTTTGACCCTGTGTGTTTGTAGCACATACAGGTGCTTCTGTAAAGGAAACTCTTTGCCTTGATGTCACTATGATTTTATATTATGCTTTCTTTTTTTGGCTTCTTTTCCTGCAGATTTCATATTACTTACTGAACTAAAATTTCCTTTCTATTTTTTTCACTTGTCATGTATAAACACAACAGCATGAAGTTCTTGAAGTGAGTTTGAAGCATTTCTCTAACTTTTCTATGTCTCTCCTTCTTTCTCTGACATTTTGAATCATTTTGTTCAGTACTCTTTCCCTGTTTCTTTCTGGCATTCTGCATCTCACTAACTTTTTCTCTGCTTCTCTTTCTCAGACACCTATTCACATATGATCACTAATTCTCTGGCATTCGTCCATACACATTCTCTCTCTCTCTCTCTCTGTTTCTTGCTTTCACTTTGGTATAATACATTCTTCAAAACTACTTTCTGCTATCCTTCCACTACTAAAAGATGTTGAGGTCTAGGAATCAGGCTCCACCTAGTCACTTATATCATTTGTGTAACCCACTGCACTGCCCCCCTCTAAAATAAATAAATAAATAAATAAAACGTACACAGTGCACTGTTTGGAACTGGATTCAAGTAACTGCAACACTGTTTAGGCATATGTTTGTGGAGATAAGCAAGGGCAGAGGTGAAACTAGACTCATGCAAGCTGCTGTTTCTGTAAATATAAGTAGGCAGATTGCAGAACTATCTCAAATCACTCACTGCAATATACAAGTCGCTTGATTAAATACTAGACATAGAAGTTACACCATTTCCTTTAATGAATGTTGCAGTGGTTCACAGGACCTAGATAGCAGAATGAATGCAGAGAGGGAGACACAAACATGATAAGGTACTTTAAGCTTATTATATGCTATGAAAATAAATATGGCTACTATAACATTCTTAATATTTACATAGGTAAATTGTACATTAATATTTAAGTAAGCAGACCTTTTAAAATTCTATAAAGTTTTACTATAATTGGAAAGTATTTAAACATCTATTTATACCATGTTCTACCTTCTTTATTAAAGTACAGTTTTCTTAGGTATTATTGATTGACTAACCAAACTTAATTTCGAGGCAAGTCAAAGATCAACAATGTCATAGCTAGCTAGAAATGTGCTCTGAAAAAGATGTGCTTCTTATGGTAATGATATTGTAGTTATTTTATCTAGCTTAGCTTTATTTTTAATATAAAAAGACTCGGTATACTGAATATATTAAAAACAGAGCTACACAGTTTTGAAATGTAACTATTTCTTAGAAAACACCCATGGATAGTATTCACCTACCATCATGAGTAAACATTTATCATTAAATGGAATCAAGTCATGTGTGTGTGTGTGGGTTGTCTGTGTGCGTGTGTGTGCATGTACGTGTGTGTGTGTGTGTGTGTGTGTGTGTGTGTGTGTGTGTGTGTGTGTGTGTGTGTGTGGGGGGGTGTCTGCATGCGTGTGTGTCTGTGTTCATGTGTATGCGCGTGTGTGTGTCTGTGTGCATGTGTGTGTGCATGTGTGTGTATGTGCATATGTGTGTGCGTGTGTCTGTGCATGTGTGTGTGCATGTGTGCGTGTGTGTGCATGTGTGTGTGCGTGTGTCTGTGCATGTGTGTGTGAGTGTTTGCATGTGTGGTGGGGTGTCACTTTGTGTGTGCATGTGTGTGTGTGTGTGTGTGTGTGTGTGTGTGTGTGTGTGTGTGTGTGTGTGTGTGTGTGTGTGTTTCTGATTTGTTTATTGCTTTTACAATCACCAATTTCTCTGAATATCATGCTGTCAGTATCAGTAATGGAGTACTCCTAAACTAGCCCTATGAATTACTCTGTAATGCCAGTTCAAACTGTTAGTCATTTACTAGATATGTATTAACAGAGCACATAGCATGGTATGGGAAAATAATCTCTCATAACATAATGACTATAGTGCTTGAAACAAAAGGATATATGGAGAACATTTACACAATTAAACAGTGCATTACACTTTGAAAACAGTGCCCCTAACTCAGCCAGTAGACTCAGTAATGACTATCTAACAAATCACTGGCTTCCAAATGCGAACCTGATCTATGGTAATACACTGCCACAGAATGACAATCATCTGCTGCCTTGTTTTGAATACAGCCTCACACTTTTTTGACATTACATAAAATCACATAGATCATAATGCAAACTTGACACTGAACACCTGCAAGGTGTTAGCCTAAACAAACCAGATTAATTCTTTAAACATCTTTATTGATACCCAGCAGGATTAAAAGATAAACTGTCAGATCCACAAAAATAAGTAAATAAAATATTGTGATAGATTTGTGAGTCTTATCAAAGCCTACTATCACATATATACTCCGGACCACCAAAGGGAACAGAACCTTTTGGTTGTAAATGACTTTTTGTAACCTTAGGAAGCACCTTTAGTATGGGGCAAAGAACTCATGCAATTTATATATTACGTATGTTAGAATACAATACAAGTTTCAACCCATATCACATCATAAATTGAGTATAAAAGACAAAATGCATGTGCAGGTAAATGCAAGTTTCTTTTTTTTTGTTGTTGTTGTTTTTTTTTTTTTGGCAAGTTGTTGTGTCTCTTTTTCCCAGTAAGCAAGCAAAATAATTCAATTCAAGTTCTGAACAGAAGAACAGCTTAAGCTTATACAGTAGGCAAACAGAAAAAAAAAGTGCTTTGAAGCATTCTGACAAAATAAAAAATAAACATTTAATGCCGTTAATGCAAGCCTGCAGAACACAGCCAATAAGTTTGACATAAACTTAAGCATAACTCTCCTTACTTTTCTTCTGAAACATGTCATCATTTGCTATATTGTATGCTCGTCTGGCCTTGGAAATGTGCACTTAAACTGTAGAGCATCACTGTCATTATATGTCATACTAGTCAACTGTTATGTACCAAAGCTTAACTTTCCTTAAGCTGACAAAGACAGATGGCACATATGCAGTGTCATATTTCGATAGGATTCAAAAACCAGCATCTTCATTTTTTTGTCTTACAAGCTTGATATACATTTCAGAAAAAGATAGGTTTGTGTTGAAAACAGGAAAAATGGAAATATCTTTATAAAGTATACATGCCAAATTAAATAACTTTCAACAGTTTGATGAACAAGAAATTATGCTTTCATATCTCACTTTTCATAGGCATAATATGCAAAAGCAGGATTACACCATTCAAAAGGTGAACTACACTACAATCATGTGCAATATCTTAGTAACAATCCTTACGTTACTCCTCCAAGCACATATTCAGACAAACAAACACACACACACACACACACACACACACACACACACACACACACACAGTAACATATTTTCAAAATGTCCTCAATTTTTGATATACAAGTGATTTACAAAATATTTTCAGCAGTCTCACACATCAGTCACTTTAGATGAAACTAGAGGCTATATGAGTTCAGCAGTATGCTAATTGTGCTCTTTTGTATATACATGTCATAGAAAGCACAGACTTACTGTTATTTCCATCTGTTATTACTTAGCCTATTCTACTTCAATAACTTTGAAATTAGCACAAATTTAAAAAAGCTTTACTAAAAAAATCATTTTTGCAGCTTAATCACTATTGACTTAACTTTAACTTTTCCTACTTCATATCAGTTGTCTAGGAGGCATATAAGTAATTCCACAAAGCAGGTAACGTGATGTGTTTATGAAACGTGTATCAGCTGTTTGAAGCTTGAATCTATAGTTAACGTTTGTATGCATGTATACATTTAATTAAGTTATTTCACAAGTGATAGATGTCCCTGTGATTTTTTTGGAATGAAGTACCACAACATGCCAGCAGGGGATGCACTTGCATGAATCCTCACTTCTTCATACCCCTTCGCTCTCACAGAATACCAATTAACCTGGGATGCTTGTGCTTTCTTGAATGTAAGATCGTGTATAGACTAGCTATGCAAGTTATACACAGCACACTTTAAGTACCCCGTATCCGCTAAAGTTAAAATAATAATAAAGATAATTAACAAAACCGATGAAGTCGTTGTCCAATGGACCGGCTTCATCAGGCACAGATTTCATGTACAGCTATACAAACAGTATTACAGGGTTCTGAGGACCTAGGCAGTATATATATATATATATATATATATATATATATATATATATATATATATATATATATATATATATGTCAGTAGCTCAGCCTTTAATTATAAACAACTACATCATTAAGCAAATGGCAATTTATCACAACCGAAACAGTCCCCATCTGGCTTAAAAAGCGCATTTCTTAAAATGGAAATCATCCCCGCAGAATTGTCTTGTATAAAGAATGATAGAAACTCAGCAGAGTTACAGGCACACAGAGACACGCACTGGACCCTGTGGGACTAGTGAAAAAGGGCATATGGCATAAGAAATTGGGCACTACTTACCATGTTGACCTCAGACACCATGTCGATGCTGGCGATGTCTATGTTCATGCCGACACTCACAGGGGGACCTGAAATAAAAATCAAACAGCATTGTCCGCAATGTGATATCGAAGAACTTTTAACTGTTCCTTACTTCAGGCCAGGTCTCCAGGACGCATGCAACCAATTCCACACAGTACGTAACATGACGTGCCTGTGAAACCTTTAACAAATTGTGTTACCAACCTGACATTCAAACACATATAATAAAACATTTTGCACTACAGATTTTTGACTACAGTTCTGATATTATACATAAATAAATACTTCGCATGACAACACACGTAGCTCTTCATAACTTACCACTGCATTCTATAGTGCATGTAGTACCTAAACAAAAAGTCACTATACCCCGTACATCAAGTGAATAGCCTATTCAGAATAGGATTTTATTATTCACCACAGAATGTTCTTTTTGTATTTACACAATGGAGTGGCATATCTGCACTGTAAAACTGTCATGCATACCTCTCAAACTCTTAGCCCAAGAAATCTGGACAAAGCCGAAAATAATGGGGGTCAAAGGCCCAAAAATAGAGACAAATGTTAAATATTGCTCTTACAAACTTATAAAGCTGTTTGAATAAAAGTTGTGTTATCATGCATTTTTCCAAAGAATATGAAGTCTGAAACTCAAATGCCCTGTCGTTTCTTAGTGAATTCAGCACTCTATGATTTGTCAGAAAAACACAATTTCTATGAGGAACGGCCAAAAATATTGAAGCAAAAATCTGGACATTCTGCAAAAATCTTGATAGTTGAGAGATAATTTGAGGAAGTGTATTATTTTTTTAATAGCTGTGGGCCATGCTAAAGAACAACATATTGAGCGTGGAAGCATGTAGTTTGTCAAGTAAGAAAAAAGAAAGAAAACAGAAGAGAATAAAAGAAAATCTCTTGCCATACCACTCTGGCTAGAGGGAGGCTAGAACCAGTTCCTCAGCATGCACTTGGGCTATTAAAATCTTGTAAATGTAACCCAGC
Source organism: Protopterus annectens (assembly GCF_019279795.1). Taxonomy (NCBI): domain Eukaryota; kingdom Metazoa; phylum Chordata; order Ceratodontiformes; family Protopteridae; genus Protopterus; species Protopterus annectens. The sequence goes on along the minus strand of NC_056733.1, from coordinate 1,842,714,368 downwards.
ACAGACATCTGAATATTTGCTCAGGCAGATAAACACTTGCCCAATTTATTATGAGAGGCTATGTGGAGAACAGAGTTGAACGTATCATTTTAACGCACCATGGTATCGTAAAATATTGTGTTTTATAGGTAGCAACTAGCACGTTAACTCCTAGATTCGTTGTGGTAGAGTTAAATTCACAGCATTCATTGATCCGCTATAAAATGCACATTAAACTTACAAATACAGAGATTCAAAAGTCCAGATCATGTGCAATTCATCCCTATCCCTCCTTCCAAGACATCAAATTACCTCCAAAATCTGGCCTCAAGCGGATGTCATATCCCTTCAACAGCCTGTCCACGGTCTCTTTTACCACTGACATATTGCTTGGGTCATTGGCACTGAGAAAAGAAAGACACGGAGAGAGATATAGCATTATTCACTGATTGCAATGGTATACGTTTTAAGCAAGAGTAATGCCTTAGAATGCAAAGGATCTATGAAACTGACATATGAAAAACAGGGGGTTCACCAAATTAATATGCTGCTTACCTCTGAGCACAGACCATCGCCACAAGGAGAGGAAAAGACCAGATCCTATAGTGGCTCCACTCACGGATCCTCCACATGCCTTTTGCTTTTTTTCCCTAAGATTTGCAGATTTCCCCCAGTGAAGAGAAGAGCAGATCCAACTTATTCTGGCCAGTGCAGTAATTCTAATGTGAGGCGCATGCGCATCGTGGACCACAACATAAAAAGGAGCAGTGCTTGCTTCTTGTACTGGAGATGGAGCAATTTCCCTTCTGAAAGAGGACGAGAGAGAGAAAAATTAAAGGGGAAGAAAGAAAGGAAAAAGTCACCAACTAAAAGACTAGGTGTATTTTTTATAATATGGTTTCGTAAGAGAGAATAAACATAATGCTCGGTTAAATGCAATGTTTCTGGAGCAGTGCTGTCTAAGGGCATGGGGTGGAGCAATTTCACCTCTGGAAGAACGGGGAGACAGGAGGAAAAGGGGAATGGGTAATAAAGACACTGACCACTGGGGCCAGCAGGTATACGGTGGGGGTGTGGGGGTCTTGAGTAGGTTTGCGTTGTGCATTCAGATGCCGCGATAAGGGGGTGTTGGAAATTGTGCAGTTTAGCAAAAGGCTGATGACGACTACAGACTTGCAGTCAGATCGCCTACGTTATAACAAATTAGAAAAAAAGTTTAAAGAGAAAGTAATTCGAAATCTGCACAACCTAAGAGATGGAAGTGGTAGCTAGACATTCTATGTAAGAATAAAGCAAGTGGTTTCTGGTATGTTGTAAAATGTAGCCACCGTTGGAGAAACAATACAAGTGCATTTTTATAACAATTAAGCAAAACAAGGTGACATGATTGTGCTATCAGTTTTATGATGTATTCTTTAGAGGAAGTTAGATTCTAGCGGGTAGCAGTTAATAGGATGACAGGACAGAACAAATTAGAAGGTTACAAATGATTTCCAGCCTAAGTGTCGCAGGGATGTTTGCCCTGCTAACACAGTTCACGGTTTGACTCCCGAGCTGCCAGGTTACCTTTTAATATGCGGTTGCTGCTGCTGAAGATTTTTTTGGTGGAATACATCATGCCACCGTGCTCAGCAATGCTGAAGTTTGCGGTGAGCAGAGGGCCATCACATATATTTGTATCCCATTATTGGACTAACAGGAAACATTTCATGGCAAACAGCTGCAGGGACATTGAAACCCATCCTTGCGATTGAAATATTCCCTTAGCAGCATCAGTTGAAGTCAGGTGTATCATGCAGACTAAGGTAAAGTGTTTAAGACGTCAGTCTTAAGGTTCTTCTGCGAATTTAAAAATCTGAGAAAGACCATTAAACATAAAGGTGTACAGGTTAAAGAAAAGGACGAGCATTTACCTGCACCTGTTCAGGTTATCATTTTTGGTATATAACCTTCAGCCATAAGCTTATTGCAAGCAGGACTGGCCTTTGATCAACTGGTGCCCTAGGCAAAAGGTCTCCACAGCACCCCCTAACACCACCTTGTGCCCCCCACCCCCATCCTGGTCTACCTACAGCATCCAGACTACTGGAAAAGTGCCCCTATGCCTAAGGCTGGCTATGGGCATATGTGCCTCCCTCAGACTTCATATCCTTCAGAAAATGCATACTAATGCAAAAACTGTTATTCTAGCAACTTTCAAAGTGTACAAGGGTAATATTTAAAATTTGTCTTTGATTTTGGACCTTTATTCTCTTAATATTTTTGCCTTTGTCCAGATATTTTTGTACTAAGAGGTTGAGAGGTATGTCATGAACTAAGCTGTAAACATTTTGAAATATTGTTAGAACTGGGGTTTTGCACAGTGATGCAAAACGTCAGCTGTGCAAAACTACACAATATCAGCAGTTTCTTCAGCAGGTGGGAAACTATACGTCTAAAACTTAAAGAAAAAATGAGTAGTTCTGGGCATTTTTTGAAACCAATCTACATCAACAGAGCCACAAACTAATGAAAAGCGTCATTGCTTTTACTTATTTATTTATTTGTATCAGTTTATGGTCTGTATTGTGTCTAACCAAGGTCATAAATATACCACAATGCTGAATAAAAACAGGCCTGTTTAGTGAGATTACAGGCAGTGTACTGTTACTTGACTTATATAGAAATGTGCACCCCAATGTGCACATGCATATTACATATTTACCCTTGACCAAGTCGACATTACTCTGCACTCATGCATTATTGTTAAGCAGAATCTACCAAATATAAACCCTTATGTAACTTGTTGGATAAGAAGCTGGCTAACAGATAGAATGCATTTGACCCATGCTGGTGGTAAGCTTTCATTAAAAAGACTCATCAACAGTGGTGTCCCCAGGGATCCATAGCTCTTCTTAGGAAATTCCAGTGTTTACCCTAACTAATTACTAAAGATGTATTTTCTAGGTCCAGAGAAGTTATTGATCCACTCTATACCTCCCCTCTAAATTCCATATCAGAAAATAATGGTGACTTTGGCATGTACCAATCCAAGTTTATAGTCCAACTAAAAAACAATAATAATATTACCATTTCTTTATTAAAAAAATATCATGGGTATGAGCCCCATAAGCTATATAAAGAATCACAAAGGTCTAACACTTTAATCCGCCTCTTACAGTCTTCTAATAGCTGACCTCTGACTGGTCTACAAGTCTGAAAATGACCCTGTCATACTTGATTTCCTCGTGAAAATGAAGTAGTGCAAGGATAAAGTACCCCTAACGAGAAATAATAATGTCCGATGTAGCAAAATTCCAGAGGTGACACCAAAGTGAAAGTACAAAACACTTTATTGCAGATAAAACAAACGTGAGCACTTTCGCATTCAGGATTGAACGCTTCTTCAGACATAATAAACTAGTAAAAGCTTCAGTTTAACTATTGTAAGACATCCTATCAGCTCCAACATCCAATTAAGATTTAAAACAGCAACACTGTTTTATCTGCAATAAAGTGTTTTGTACCTTCACTTTGGTGTCACCTCTGGAAATTTGCTACATTGGATACTTGATTTCCTACTTGTTTTTAAAACAAGCTGAACCACAAACACTCACTCTAAAGATATAAACCCACTGTAATATGAACATGGCCTGTCGGGGGATCAGTGTCTCTCCCAAAGTATAGCCAGCCTTTGGCATAGGCTCCCGCTGCATGTCAGGAAAACAAGCTCCCTCACTCTCTCCCTAAATCTAACTTAGGTAAATGCATGAGTAACTGTAAATTCACCCTGGCTCAGGCTCATATTGATAGAGAAAGTAAGTAAAATGCAGTGGCCAGCCTTTTAATGATATTCTAGGGTATTTTGCCTAGAGAACTGGCCAGCAAAGATATTATTGTAACTGGAGATTCAATTATTAGTGGAACTGATACTTATATTTGCAGAGATGACAATGAACATTGAATAGTGTTATGCTTTTCAGGAGCAAGAATAGAAGATGTGAGACAAGCCTTGGAATGCCTTAATGTAAGGAAGTATGGATCTGTTTTTTTTATTCATGTAGGTACAAATGATGTCACCCGTAAGGATTCTCTGACTGTTAGTCGGGAACTGACAGCCTTCTTAGATAGTATAGCTTGTACTGGTGTTAGGACGTATTTTTCACAAATCATCTATAGAAAGGATAGTCAGGTAACTGTGAATGAAAATATTTTGGGTAAATACCTACTTGGAAAAAATGTCCTATTTTAAAAAATGAAAATGTGTAGAGCATCCAAGCCTAGGTTTGGGCACACGTGTTCAGACAGGATGGTGTGGATTTGCAAGATCAGGGAAGAGAATTTCTGCAGCAGGTATTTTTCAGTATTTGACAAACACTAGGTATGATTTTTGTCAGGGTGACAATTTAACAGTTCACAGATAGCAAATGTTGATGCATCGCTGATAGTTGTTAATGCTAGGAGCATTAATAATAAAGTTTTTTTTTATTGGAAAATTTGCTCTGTTCCCACAAGATTGATGTTGTTATTGTTTGTGAAACATGGTTAAAGAACAATGACTGGAAACCAATTCAATCAGTATATACATGCTTTTACTGTAACAGACATTCTAACAAAAATCAGGTGGAGGTGTTATGATAGCTATGAGACCTGTGATTATTACATGTCCAATGATAATACCAATACTATAGACTGTGTAACTGCAACAATAAAGACAACCATAGAACATATAGTAATTGTTGGAGTGTTTAGACTGCCAACGTTAAGTGCAGATTACCTAGAGGAATTCATTCTTTTCTTGCATGAAACACAGGAGGGAAGAATAATATTAGCTGGAGACTTAAATTTACCAGAAACAAATTGGAATAATATTGATTCAAAAATGTTAGTGAGGAAATTATTCACAGCGTATATTCAGGAACAACAATTGCTTCAGATTGTAAAAAAAAAAACTACCAGGGGATGGAACATCCTAGACATTGTTTGTGTTTCCAAAGAAATTACTGTAACTTCAAGTTTTACCACCATTGATGTGCAGTAATCATGGGGTTATAAAGGTTAATTTGTTGCTAGATAATTCTTCCAAACTGAAATCTAGGCCGATGCACAGAAGGTTAATTACACAATATATGGAAGCAAAACAGTCACTATGTAAAACTGAATGCAGTGAGGAGTTCAGTGGAAAAACTGCAGATGGAATGTGGAAAGTTTTGAAAGAGAAATTGAGTGAAAAAAAAATAAATAACATCAGGATCTAGGCATACAACATCAGGGAGATATATTTCCATAAGAACAAGATATCTGATTAAGGTGAGAGACAAAAAATATAAGAAATGGAAGACAGTTCAAACGACAACTTTGATAACCGAAATAAACAAGCTGGACAAACAGATTAAGTATAGTGTGAGACAAGATCAAGAAAACTTTGAAGAAAATTTATATAAAGAAATTGAGTGTGATAGGAAACCTTTTTATAGATACATAAGATGTGGAAGGAGTGAAGGCACACAAATTGATAAACTGTGTGCAGATTCTAAAATTTATTCTCAGACACAACAGATTATATATATATATATATTTACAAAATCTTATGCAAAACAGTTTGGCTGCACTAAAGGGGTGATAAATGGTTTGAGTGACATCCAGTTAACCACAGATGATGGAATCAAATTAAGATTATATTGAAAAATAGCTGTGCAAACTGGATCCAAACAAAGCACAGGGAGGAGACGGAATTAGTAACAATGACCTGAGAACACTTCAGCAAGAACTTACATTGCCATTATATCTGTTATTCACTAGGTCATATAAATATGGAGAGATTCCTCAAGATTGGAGACATGCGCTTATTGAGCCTGTCTTTAAGGGAATGCAGAGTAGGACAAATCCAGAGTCATATAGACCCCTCGGGTCTACTTTCTTGTTGTGGAAAAATAATGGAGATGGTAATATTGGCTAAGTTATTGTCAGAACTGGAAAGGTTGGGACTTGAAACCATATATCAGTATGCATAAGTTGAAAACAGATCTATTACCACCTGTAACATGATGTTCTATAACAATATAATAACAGCTATGAATGAAAAATTGTGCTGTGATGTAATTTATATAGATATATAATTTTAACATTATAACCAACTCTCCATTGCTCACAAAATCCTCTTCCAACCAATTAAAACTCCTATACTTTCAAGCCTTTTTACCCCATATAAAAACCTTAAGACATTACGCTCATCTAATAAATTACTAGTATCCACAAGTAAAGCCAACAATACTGCTGGTAGCTCTTTGCTCTCTAATGCTGTTGGAAAAAACTGGAACCAGCTTCCAAATGAACTGACATCACTGCCCTCATTACCACTATTCAAACAAGAATTGAAACTTTACCTTAATATACACTGGTTGTGCCCCTGTACAAACCCAGACTAATCCAAACTATCATTGTTATCATCCTCTGATGACCTACTACATCTTATCTACTACTTGTACTATTAAGGACTTGTACATATCAGTTCTTATTCTATCCTAAATGAGCATTAAAAAAACAAAAAAAATATATATTTCCTTGGGAATAGAGTTTCTAAAACAACTTCTGCACATGTACTCTATATGGCATGTTAAACATTTAATATATTAATCATTCTTAGTTGGAGCTTATCTCTCCCGGGCCTCTACTGAAAATGGACATATATCCAGAAAGAATAGCCCAGTCAACAAATGTAAAATAAAAATAAATAGATTTAACTTCCGCATTTGACAGGGTCATACACAAAACACTTATCAATAAATTAGTACAACTAGGTATTGATGTACTCTTGATAAGATGGACAGCGGCAAGCATCATACAGCAACTGGACAGGTGAAATCATTGGTTACAGTTAGGGTATCTCACAGGACTCTGTCCTATGAACTTACTTGTTTAGATTGCATCTTTCAGACCTAACATTTTCATCTGAGGTGTTCTACAATCTATATGCAGATGACCTGAAATTGGGTAAACAAATTACATGTGTTACAGATAAGGCAATAAGGCATGTCTGCAAAATAACTTGACTAAATTGACCATTTTGGCACAGGAGAATAATATACTGATGAATATATCAAAAGCTAAGCATATGAGATTTGGGAGACATAAATTAAAAGGTGAATATTTAATACAGCACACAGTGATTGAAACTGTAGACTCATTTCAGGACCTGGGTATAGAAGGTTTTGAGCCTAGAATAGGGCACATACCTTGTGTTTTAGAAATAATGTCCCAGTTGTTTGTAATAATGTTTCTGATACTTTGTATATCCTAGCAGATGGGTAGAGGGAATGAAGTGAACCTGTCTTCACTATCCTCACCTTCCTGTGTAGTATTCAAAGTTGTGTCTAGGTTGTCACCTCTGCTGCTGTGCATGTTATTCTGGTGGGAACCTTCTATAAGGGCAGTTTATTGTGGTATTGAAATATGGGGTCCCACATATGTGTTTTGCGCAGGGTAAAAAACATGGATCAGAACTGGTTGAAATCTGACATGTCTGGAAAGTAAGACTTCATAAAAGGATGCTTCCAGTAGTTGTTCAGGGTATTTCCTTTCTGTAAGTAAATGACCCAGAAATTGACATTATTTGATAAATACATTGTCTTCACTAATGATACGTGATAATCTGATGAACTGCCCTGTTGCGTTAGTTTTCTTTTGGAAGAAAGGGTGCATACTAGAGTTGTCCAGGTAGTTATTTTGAAAAGTTTCCTTTCTGTAAATATTAGACAATCAGGTTAAGGTGGATCTGTTAAGAGTGATTGCTGTGTCTAAAAAATTAATAGATGAGCCATGATCTGCTAGTTTAAATGTTAAAAAAGGAATGCTGTCTGTTAAAGAGGCAAAAAAATGTAGTAGTTCATTTTTGGAACCCTGCCAAACAAAAAAACACATCATCATTGTAGCGTCTGTAAATCCTTGTTTTGTTAAACCCTGGTAGATGAACGAGTGTATTAATTTCCCATGCTGCTAACACTAGATTTGCAAATGCTGGAGCCAATTTTGCTCCCATTGCTAGTCCTTTTATTTGCTGGTAAATATTTCCATTAAAGTGGAAAATTTTCCCTTCCAAAACTAGTTTAACAAGGGTAGAAATGGTTTGGATTTTTCTGTCAGTAAAAGCAGACTTTTGTTGTAAGTAAGACTGCATGTAAAGGATACCTTCTTCATGTGGAATATTCATGTACAGGGCTTCAATATCCAACGTTATTAGCATAGTATCTTCAGGATGAGGCGTATTTTCAACTAAAAGATGTAAAACAGCCCACGAGTCTCTGAGGTAGTACGCAGTATCTTGTACCACTGGGTTAAGGAGAGAGTCAATGTATTCCGATATTTTTTCTGTTTTGGTTCTTTTATTAGAGACAGTGTGTCTAAAAGGTGGCTGCACTGTGTTTTTATGCATTTTAGGAATACCAAAAAAATGTCCTAGGTTAGGGTGATGCTCTGACATAAACTCAAACTCCATATCATATATGCTATTGTTTTTTAACAAGTCTTTCAGGATCTTATCAATCTGTTTAAATCCTTTTGTAGCTACTTTCAAAGCTACCTTTTTATAGTAGTTGCTGTCTTATAAGTCTCCTTCTAGGACAGCCATATATTCTGATTGTTCCATTAAAACTATTCCTGTTCTTTTATCTGATCGCATAATTCGAAGAGATCTGTCCTTTTCTAGTTAATGCAATGCTTTGCTTTCTGCTGGAGTCAAGTTATACCATTTAATTTGACATTCAGAGTTTAACATTTTTCTGAATTCTCTTTCACAGCTAAATTGAAACATTTGTAAGGTTTCATATAAAGGAGGATTAAACAGGCTTTTCTTTCTAAGTGTTCTGTCTGAAAAAGAATTTTGGGAATCAGCATCTTTATCAGAGAACATCAATTTTAAGTTTAGTTTTCCAAGGTAGAGTCTGAAATCCAAGAACAGGTCTGATAGTTTAGCTCGTTGTGCAGGGATGAAAGTAAGTCCTCTTTTTCTATGTGAAAGTGATCTGTTTGACAGGTTAAAAACTGCTGAAGAGAGGGTTGTGAGCAGTGTAATATTGTCTAGAAACAGCTTAGGTAAGAAGTATTTTGTGTTAATATTTGTATTGTACAGTGTTCCTCCGTGGGCATCCTCTGTTCCGTCCTGTATTCTGAGGAGCTTGTTCTGTAAACGAATAAATCATTGAGATGGTGTTGTCCATTCTGACTGTATTCCTTGTAGATCCTCTCCATTGTCCTCTCCCTCTCCCCCTCCCTCTCTGTGTCATTGTCCCTCTCCCACTGGAGTTCTCTCTGTTGTGGCTGTTGTAGTTGTCCTGTGGAAAAAAAGAAGAATTGTAGTTTCTTGGCATGTTATTATGGAATGAGTTATTTAGTCCCACTGTCGCATCAGAAATAAGTTAATTAGTTGGTGTATCCTGCGGTGGAGACATAATATTTTGTGAGGGAGTACAGGGGGTGCTGATGGCATCCTGTGAATTTATCAGCTCGGTGTTAGAAATATGTTCTTCTATATTGACTGCAGGAGCCAGTGTTCCCTGATTGTGGAAGTTGTAGTTGGTTCTGTTGTATTGGAATTGATGGCGTGGGAAATAGTGGAATTTTTTTATCTGAAGCTAAAGGGTAAGCTTGCTGGTTTCTGTACTGTAAAATATCTCTTTGAAGTTTATGTTTTTTCCTTTGGGTAATAGTTGCCACATGTCGACTGATCCATGGGTATATTCCAAAGAAGATGCATTGATTTTGTTGAAAACATTGATGTTGTAAGATCGTGTTATGCAAGTCCGTGATGTCTTTAGCCATTTCTTCTAAAGTCTTAGTATTGTGTGTGATAACTGATCTTACCATTTGTAATTACGTATACATATACACAAATTTATATATATATATATATATACACACACACACACACACACACACACACACACACACATGGAGAGAGAAAGATTAATTTGAGTGTGTTATATACAAGTCTTATATATATATATATATATATATATATATATATATATATATATATATATATATATATATATATATATATATATATATATATGCATTCTTAAAGCAGGCAGCTCAGTGCATGCAGAGCAGACAATATACTGAACGCCTAAAAACAAATATGGATTTATTGTAATACTCATAATAAAGCAACTTCTGAAGAAAGGTGAGATTGTGACCTTGTCATAGTGGAGGAGTCTATGTGTCTTTTGGCATTTTGGAGCCCTGTAGTAGTCTGAGAGAAGGAGACAGGCAAATAGCAATACAAAATTTTATACAACATCATTACCCCTATATTCTTCAACAAAGCAAATTATCAGTGTAAGTTTATTACTGTATTCTTGTCATTTGCCCTTACTGCAACTTCTGTTGTTTCTAATTACCACCTGGCATGTTTTTCCCTCCAGCAAAAGCACAGCTGACAGTCACTACCTTGTACAGCTACCTCAGATTCACTACAGCTTTCTTTTTCCTGTATGTCACAAATGTACACACTATTCACCTTTCTTCACCTCCTCCCTGCTTTGTACTCACTGTTCCCCCTCCACCTCTCTTATTTTTCCTACACATAAATGTAAAATTGCAATTTGCATTTCAAACCTCACTGTATATGCTAGATTTTCTTGTATTAATATCTGACGACTATATTTTAATGATTAGAGACTTTTTCTAATATAGCTGCCTTTCAGTTATTGTACATCTATATTATACCTTTAAGCTTTCTAGTTTTCTCTCTGATATAAAATTGTCTATTTTGTTACTGGAGCTTTTGTCCTAGGGCCTTTGCAGAAAATAGGCTACCCTAGCTTGCCAAGTTGGACTACCTTGGTTAACAAAAGCAATAAATACATAGATGTAATGTATTCAGTTTGGTAACAGGAGTAATGCACTGATCCAAATGGACCTCTTTCAGTTGCAGACCGGCCACATATAAATGACTGTAGACAATGAAGTTAGCTGAGAGTATTATGAATACAAACAAAATGGTATGTTTGCAGATAGTAATGAATCAGTAAAAGGAATAATGATAACAACATACACACTACGCAGGATAATAGGAATGGATGGTTAGAGTAAGGAGAGAAAAAGAAAAGAGTTATATAGTAAAGGGATAGAGTACAAAGTGGAAAAATAGCAAAAGTAAGATAAGGGGACACAGAAATGAACTATATCCAAGACGTGCAATGTGGAAGAGATTTCACATATTAGTGTAGAGAAATAATGTGAGAAAGACAAATGTACCTGACCAGTGAAGGGGAGAATGGGGGATTAGGTGATATGTCCAGAGTGAAAGCATGTGTTTATTGACTCAGACTTGAGATGATCTTTAAACTGAGCATGGCATTATGGGTATGACATGAGATCTTTAAGATTAGTAGGGAGGGATTCCCAGATTTGGGGGCCTAGTATGGAAAAGGCATGGTTAGTGCAATGTAAACTGAATCTGGGACATTAAAGAAATGGACCAGAGTCATTAATACTTCTTAGATTGCAACTAGGGGGTTGTCTGAAGAGGATGGAGGCAGTGGAATTACAGGAGTGTTCTTTGGGGAATGTGTAGAGTGTGGATCCAAGAAGAAAGTTGGCACGTTGTTGAACAGGTAGCCAAATGGCTTTACTAAACATGATAGAATGATGGCCATTTCTAGGAGACAGGGTAATGAAATGGCAGATAGAGTTGCTTACAGTTTGGATGCTGCTGCACCCAGTGGAAGTCGATATTCGTGCTGGGACAGCAGAATGTCTTTTCGCATGTGATTTCTGATTTGCCTGGAGAGAAAGAGGTGAAAATTTATATAACAAAAATAGGAGGGAATTAATTTTCTTCTGTATTTATATTAGGCAAAGGTGAAAGTTCAGGGAGGGATCAAATCATATACCAAGGTGTTTGAAGGAAATGACTTGATCAATAGGGATGCTAGGATGGTCATGTGTATAAGAAGTGATTGAGAGTTTTTCTACAGTCTAAGGATGAAACCAAACAGCTTTACTTTAGTTTTAGAAGTGATGCAGCATAAGCTTTTTGTTATTAATCCATTTGATAAGAGAAAGGAAGTCAGCTTGTAGTTGTTCTGTAGATATGGAGGTCAGGCGTGAGTGAAATATGACAATGTCATCAGCATAAAGTAAGAGAGAAGAGAAGCAGGTTATATGGTAGTTTATCAATGAAAATGGAAAAAAAAGAGGATCCAGAATGGATCCCCAAGTGACTCCTTTAAAATGAGGGGTGGAAGCAGAGTGGATGTTCTGAAACTAAACAGAGTTGTAAAAACTGAAGAGAGAAATTTTAAACCAGTGACTTGTATCTGGGCTAATTCCAATTTCAGTTAGGTGATCTAATAGAATGTTATGGTCAACTAGATTAAAAGCTCTGGTGAAGTCAGTAAAGATGACTCCAGTGAGGAGGCCTTTGTCCATAGACAGGAGGATATCAAAAAGTGTCCACTCCAGAGTGCTGTAGAAGTGCTCTTAAAATCCCAAAAGCCATGCTGTTTTGAGGATAGCAGATGATATTGGGAGATGTAATAGGGGAATTGATTGTGAAGTAATTTTTCAAGGATTGTACCAAGTATGGGAAGAATGGAGATAAGACAAAAGTCAGTGGCGTGGGATGGATTTTTTTTTGAGGAGGGGTTTAACAGTGGCTGTTTACCAGATATCAAGCATGATGTTTTGAGTTAGACAGATATTATAAATGTGAAGGAGTGGGACTATGAAGTCCCCACAGAGGTGTAAGAATCACAGTAGAAGATTGTCAGGACCAGCAGGTGAGTCAGTTTTTAGTTCTTCAAGTAGTGGTGCTACATGTTTAGCTTTAATTGCTTTGAAGTGGAAATTGGGAATATAGGTGGAGGCGAGAGGCTAGAGGAATAGAAGAAGGTTATTAATGGAGTCTGTGATGGGAATTATACTGAAGTAGAAGCTGAAATCAGCTGTTGTGAGGTGAGATGAGGAATAGAGGTTGTTAGCTGGATTAATATGGCCTGTCAGGTGATTGGCTTCTGCCAAGAACTTTATAGGTGAGTTGAGAAGGGATGACTGATGTGTTGTCATAATTTGACTTTTTTGTCACCTTATTGCATATCTAGCTAGGTTTCTTAGCTTAGCAAAGTGTTGCTTGGGGACTGAAGACTGGTTGATTTTCCAGTTATTTCAGGTATTTATCCCGGAGACTAAGGATGCATTTGAGTTTGTAAGTGAACCAGTCTTTTTTTTATGGGGGGGGGGCTTGTATAGAGCTATGTGATTTTAGGAAAGAATGAGTCCTGTAGGATAGTGAGAATTTGCATAAGAAGAATACAGCAGTGGTTAGGGTCAGTCGAAGAGATAACAGGGGACCAGTCTAATGATGCCAGAACTGACTTTAATTTGTGAAAGATGGATTTGGATTTGTTCTGGAGTGATATAAAGGAAGGAGGGCTTTTGTTTATACAGTGAAAGATGATTATGCTGATTGGACAATGGTCACTGAAGGAAGAGTTGTGAATGAAACTTTGAAAAATAATGTTAGGATTATTAGTAATAAGATCAAGACAAGAGTGGTGAGAGGAGTTTAGGTGTGGTCTGGTGGATTAGTGGCCAGTTGTGTGAGTTTATAGTCATTAAAAGTTTCCAAGATATTCTTCTGATTAGTGCCAGGAAGGTTGAGATTGAAGTCTCATAGTAGGATGAACGTTTTGAAATGTTTTATTGAGGAGGCAATTTTGAGCAGAAGGGTTTTGCATTTGGCTAAGGAGGTAGGAGAAGGGAGGTAAGAGGCAGCAAGATGAACAGGAAAGTTGTTGGGGGAGGACACATGAAGAAGTAGCCAGTTTGGAAGAGATTCTGAGGTAGTGTTGCTTTTAGCCAAGAGTTGGACATTTAATCAGATTTAAAAAGCAGTAGTGTTCCATTGTCAGGTCTAAAACCAGGTCTTCCATTAAAATAACAGTTGTATTCAGGGAAGATGTGGTGGATGGTAGGATCAGTGGATATGAGCCAAGACTCTACTATAGCCATGAGTTCAGGGTAGTGGAGGGTGAAAAGCTGATTGTTTGTTTTGTATTTGATACGATCAGATTTAAATAAGACACAAGATGAAATCTACTTAATAATACCTTAATTCAAATCAATAAACAGCGTCATATTACCTGTTCTGTCTTTAACACACACAGTGTCAAAAACAAAATCAACCAAATCAATACCTTTACCATAAAGCATAATCTTGACATTATAGCTATTACAGAAACATTGTTGAAACATAACACCCATAGTCTTCACCACCTCATTACAAATTATTGATACTCACAAGATTAGAGATCAGGCAAAAAAAAAAAAAAAAAAAAGAAGTATTACTTCTCTTCAAAGTCAACCTTAACCAGCCACCGTTGCACAAACTAACACTATTTTCAACAAAAAAAAAACAAACTCCCTTAGAACCAGTATACATTCTTACCTCCACTTGCCTCACTAACACAATTCAATGCCAGTATCCAACAAATACATACCAAAGCTCCAAAAACCTGTAATCTAAACATTCTTGGACATTTCAGGCTTAATTACTTAGGACCAAAACCCATTGATATGTCAAAACTACCGGCCATATTAAGTCTTACCCAAATCAACTTTGAAGCCCCTAGACTAAACCCTCAATCCAACAGGCATACTTTACTAAATCTTGCAAAAATTAATAATTCTACAATGATATCTATCCTCACCATATATGCACCCTCCTTCAGTGATCACTAGCCCATAACTTTCTCTGTACATGATCTAACATTGAAGTATAAGCCTAAACTTATCACCATCAGACGCAAAACCATTCACAATCTCACTAATCTTAAAAATAACGTTGCCAAACTTGATTGGTCTCATTTACTTCCCATAAATTACCTCACTGAAGCAGCTAACAACATTACCAATACCCTTATGCACTTGCATAACAAATTCTTTTCTTTAGTACAAAGACTACTTTGACCTCAGAAACATGACTGGGTATCTCAACACTCCTCAAATTATACGAAGAAGAATGGCACAATTGGAAATTCAACCCCTTCACAGTTTACTGTGCCAAATATACATTGATATGTAACCTAGCCAAGCAGTTCATCCGCAGACAAAAACAGCCACTACCAAAATTAACAAATCTCACTTTTAGCCAAACCCCAAAGATCCTGGAGAGAAATCAGCCTGTAGACTGGTCAAAAAACTAAACTAAACACAACATCATTTAACCTGAACCCCTCTAACACCAACACAAACAAACACTCATGCAATGACTTCCTCTTTGAGTTCAGCAAGCTTCCACACGTCGTCAACAAAAACATTGCAAATCTACCACCCCCACAGACATTTTCTCCACATTTATATTCCACTATTCCACTTCAAAAAGATTAGAACCAAAGAGACAGAAACACAAATGGAACAAATGTATATATATATATATATATATATATATATATATATATGTATGTATATATATATATATATATATATATATATATATATATATATATATATATATATATACACACACACACCTAGCCCAGTGGTTCATTTCACCTTTGCAAGGACTTCACCTTCCATTTTCTCGCTCATATATACAGCCTCTGCATAGCTAATAAGATTATGTCTCAGATATGGAAAACAGTAATAGTCACACCTGTTCCAAAACTACCATAGACAATTACTGCTTCAAAATACCATCCTATCTTAATATTTAACACTTTAAGTAAAATTCTAGAAAAAAAATATCTGCAAAAATTACTGCTTATTTAAATAAATACCATATTCTATCCAGGAAGCAGCATGGATTCTGGTCTGGGTACAGCAATATAACAGCTCTCTACTCCCTCACAGATTACATTTTATTTAATATGAACAAAGGCAACCTGACAGCGGTTGTCTTTACTGACCTCACAAAAGTTTTTGATTTAATTAGTAGCCTGGCAAGTTCAGTTGTTAGAGCATGAGACTCTTAATCAGGTCATGGATTCATACCTCACATTGGGACAGTCTCTTTCTTCTCCAACTAATATACCCCCTCTCCCACATAACTCTTAGCTATGCCCTTTCTAACATACTGTACCATATAGGTGTCCAAGGTGCTCAGGCACAAAACTGGGTTGCACATCTTGGCTTACAAAGACAATAGTGGTTGTTAGCCTAGTATAAATCTATGAGCCTATAACTGATCATACTTTACTATTTGATACATTAACTGAAATAGGCCTTACTGATGATGAAGAACCTCGGTTTGTAGACTTCCTCAGCAATGGATACTTTAAGTTAAAAGTACATACATACAAATGTTTCAAGCACAGGCATAAATGCCCTTCTAGCTTGCCAATATGTCATAACACTTGTTCCCATAATAAATGTCCCAGCTGTTCTTAAAAAATATATAAACTAGTTCTTGCTTTAATGTAATTTGGTAGTCTGTTCCATGGATCAGCTACTCTGTTAGAGAACCTATTAGTACACTTCTCATTCCTATAGAATCTCCTACATAGGTTGTCTGATGATTCTCTACTACTTTTTGATAACCTCAAACACTCCCAGAGGTAGTTGTCCCTAAATGCCCTATATACCTAAGATCTCCTCTTAAATATCTGTAAGAGACACTGTACAGTTCAGATATTTTAGTCTTTCATAATAACTTAGATTTTCACATCCATGGATGCCCTTAGTATATTTCTGCTGTACTCTTTCCAGTTTATTCATGCTTGTTTTCCTATAGGGTTTCCATATTGTTATTCCATACTCAGGTTTGGGTCTAATGTAACTAACAAACAATGACTTCATTATGTTTGATTTCCTAGACTTTATAAATCTTTTTATACAACATATAGTTCTATAACTGTCATTAGCCAATTGGTTGATATGATTAGAAAACCTTATAGCTGAATCCACCCATATACCCAGGTTCTTTAATGAGTCTACAGTTCCAATCACTGTGTGCTGTATTAAATATTCACCTTTCAGTTTATGTCTCCCAGATCTCATATGCTTAGTTTTTGATGTATTTATCAGCATATTATTCTCCTCTGCCCAAATGGTCAATTTAGTCAAATTATTTTGCAGACATGCCTTATCTGTAACACTTGTAATTAGTTTACCCAATTTCAGGTCATCAGCATATAGACTGTAGAACACCTCAGATGAAAAAGTTAGGTCTGAAAGATACAATCTAAACAAGTAAGGGCCTAGTACAGAGTCCTGTGGGACACCTTGACTGTAACCAAGGATTTCACCTGTCCAGTTGCTGTGTGATACTTGTAAGCCATGCAGCTATCCATCTTATAAACAGTACATCAATACCTAGTTGTACTAATTTATTGATCAGTGTTTTGTGCATGAACCTGTCAAATCACATCACAGCACAATTTTCATTCATAGCTGTTATTATATTGTTAGAGAACATCATGTTCCAAGTGGTAATAGATCTATTTTCAACATATGCATGCTGATATATGGTTTCAAGTCCCAACCTATCCAGTTCTGACAATAACCTATCCGGTATTACCATCTCCATTATTTTTCCACAACATGAAAGTAGACTTAAGGGTCTATATGATTCTGGGTTTGCCCTACTCCGCTTTCCCTTAAAGACAGGTTTAATAAGTGCATGTCTCCAATCTTGAGAAATCTTCCCATATTTATATGACCTAGTGAAACAGATGTAATGGCAGTGTAAGTTCTTGCTTAAGCGTTTTCAAATCATTGTCACTGATTCCATCACCTCCCTGCACTTTGTTTGGATCCAGTTTGGACAGTTCTTTTTCAATATAATCTAATTTGATTCCAGTATCTGGGGTTACCTGGATGTCACTAGGACAACTTACCACCTCTTTTGTGTAGCCAGATTGTTTTGCATAAGATTTTGTAAATATATCTATAATCTGTTGTGTCTGAGACTAAATTTTAGAATCTGCACACAGTTTATCAGTTTGTGTATCTTTACTCCTTCCACATCTCATGTATCTATAAAAAGATTTCCTATTATGTTCAATATCTTTATATACATTTTCTTCAAATTTTTCTTGATCTTGTCTAACACTATGCTTAATCTAACCAAAACAAAAAAAAAACGAAATCTGTAAAAGTGAAACAGGACACGTTGGCAAGAAAGTCAGCGAACCAGAACACATTTATTATAACATTTTAGTGCTTTCATCTCAGAACGAGACTTCATCAGAAACAGAATAATGTAATTAAACACATTTAAATACTAAATAAAATCATGACATCACTAATCAACCTATTAAGTTTAAAGATACATACTCATATATGTCTAAAACACTGCTGAACCCCTGGTTATATATAAATAAATTCATGTAACAAAAATTTGATATATAAGTCATGTTAAACTACTGCATTACTATAAACCTTAACATTGAAACAATAAATGTATATGAATAAAAATAAAATAAATATATATATTAATCTAAAAAAAATAAATTTATAAATTTGTCGAAATTAATATTGAATATACCATTACTTTAAACTAAAACTTATATTTATCTCAAATCAGTATATAATGTTCACCCCTATCAAGAAGTAAACCATATAAAGCTAATAAACTATACAAAAGTCAGTAAAAACTGTATAGAATAATTTATATTCTGTTGGCTCTTTCTAATAACATAGGTGCCAATGAAACATGGTCATTTAGACCTGGTGTAAATATTGCAGCCAACCTAAGTTGCGTCTTTCTTTTTTAATATATTCTTCCAGTCACCACCCCTTGGGTTAATGTATACAATGTCTATAATGCCAAAAACAAATTTATCAAAATGTTTACAAACAGCTGCATGCCTATATAATGCATTAGTAGATTTTTGATTTTTTATATCATTTAAATGTTCGTATATTCTATTTTTAAACAAACGCTCTGCTTTTCCTACATAGAAATGTCCGCTTGTAGTACAATAGGCCAAGTAGACTACTCCCCTTGTATTACAATTTCCCTTCTTAAAAAATACTTTACTCCTAATATTATTGTCCAAAACCAGACTAGTTTCTTTGTTAATATAAGAACAGTAAGTACACATACCACATTGCTTAGTCCCTTGAGCAACTATGGAAGTGTTATCTAGTCTAAATTCCAATAATTGTTTAACATTGTGTCCCACTTTGTTAATGAATCTAGGTTTATTCCCTACTTTGTTAAAAATGTCCTCATTTGTCCTAAATATGTTCCAATTTCTTTCAAAAGCTTTACGAACCATACTTGTATTCATATTATACTGTAAAATACAAGCCTTACTGAAATTGTTTGACGTACCATTGAGGTCTTTTCTACTAACTTCGGTCACTGTGTCAGGACAGGAACTAAGCAGTGGTTTGTATTTGGTCCCCCATTGATCATAAACTTCCTGGAGAATCCTGTCCAACATGTGCAATGGATAACCTCTCTCTGAAAACATGTTGGAAATAACAACAAATTCTCTAGCCAAATCTTCTTTACTCAATGTCATCCACGCTACCCTTATAGCCTGTCCTTTGACTATACTTATCTTTTGTCCCAAGGGATGTTCGCTTTCAAAATGTAAATAAGCATTACAAAAAGTCTTTTTTCTGTGTACTTGTTTCTTAAATTTTTCTTTTTCTTTAGAAATAGATGTATCCAAAAAGTTAATAATATTCCTATCATACTGATATGTAAATTCTAGAAAATTGGTACTAGAGTTAAGATGTTCTATAAATTTAGGAATATCTTCCTCTAAACCTGCCCACAAAATAAATATATCACCCAGGTATCGTAGATATAATTTAATGTATCTCCAAAATGAACTCTTAATAACATGTTGATTTTCCCAACCCAGTAGTACTAAATTAGCATATACTGGTGAACATGTAGCTCCCATAGGGACACCCTTGATTTGTTGATAATATTCACCTTCAAACCAGAGAAAGTTATTTTCTAAAACTATATCCATAAGCTCACAAATAAGGTTAACCATGTCGTTCAACAATCCTAAATGTTGAAAAAGAACCTCTTCAAAAAAGGCTAACCCTTCTATCTTAGGGATACTGGTAAACAGGTATTTCACATCGATTGTAAGAAAAATAATATCATTAGTATACAGTTCTTGTCTAACACTTCTCACAAATTCCCAAGAATTCTTTAACAGGTGTGGTATCTTGAAGATCAAACACTGCTTGAAACCACCACGAAAAAACAAAATATAAATCTTGTTTATTGGTAAAAACGAGCACTTTCACGTACACAAGTGCGCTTCATCAGGTTACAATCTTTACTTAAAATTTCCACCATTTTTATACCAAAAAGGTATCATCAATCATTCAATTAATTAATGAACAAATCATGCAGTTAAAACAATTTGCCAATATAGCGCTAGTATAAACACATACAATGATAAAAAGCAGATGTACTTCATCTTAAAAAGTTAAAACATATGTAATCTTAGTTATATAACTTCATATAAATTCACATAAATCAGTGGTGCAGATTATATTTATATTTAATGCAATCGCAGTTGTTGTTTTAATTTTCTCAAACAATGCCCATATTTGGGAAATATCCCTTTAAATGGTCTAATCTAGATATACTGAGTCAAATTCAGCGAACGCAAACATTTGCTTACCTAGTTTGTTGTTATTCCACAGAACTATGACCATTTGGGCAAATTCATATAACAATGCGATGCTAATAATGTATATGGTTCGGTTTCACATATCATTCTTCCAGCCTGAAATAAAACAGGCTGGAAACATATCTCTCTCAAACTGGAAACTAAAGAATGTATAAATAATGAGAGATCCTGTGTAATGTTACTACCGGGTCCTGCACCTAATTAGGCTATATTCCTTTAGGCGACTCAGCTTTTATGTATCAGATTTAGTTCAAGGGAATACTTTTATCTTTGTATTTCATTATATTTCAGAAAAAATATATATATCCATTAAAGCAAATCTCCGTAATGGCATAATTTTAATAATAGGTAGTTTACTTAAAAATGTTATTACTTTAGTCCATAGCTAAGATGGACTGGAAAAAGAGTTCTATTGTCAAGCAGGTGTGATAGTTCTTCACGATCTTAATCTCAAAACCAGAAAATATGTTTTATACGGTCCAAAAATTATTTTTTCTGCCAGCCATTATAATAAAACGCTGGATTACAGTATCATAAGAGATGTTCTCATTGTATGCATATTTCATAGTTCTTCCATATATTACAACATTATTAGGCTACTATTTTATTCTATATGTTTCCAGTTTTGAACAAATAGTTCCAAAATTAAATATATGTTTTATTCAAAGTATTTATTTAACGTGTCAAGGCTATAAAAGCATAGTCCATATAAGGCCCACATTTATCAAATGCAAAGTTCCTAAACCTGCATTGATTAATATATATACATAGACCTCTTTTCAAACATAGGTCCAAGCTTATATTATGTATCAGATCTTATCATTGAAGATGTGGCAAGTGTATATATAGGACATAATTCATATAGGGCACATATTCACCAGAATGCAATGTTATAAACCTTGTATTAGTCAGTGTATGTTAATGAATCTAGGTTTATTCCCTACTTTGTTAAAAATGTCCTCATTTGTCCTAAATATGTTCCAATTTCTTTCAAAAGCTTTACGAACCATACTTGTATTCATATTATACTGTAAAATACAAGCCTTACTGAAATTGTTTGACGTACCATTGAGGTATTTTCTACTAACTTCGGTCACTGTGTCAGGACAGGAACTAAGCAGTGGTTTGTATTTGGTCCCCCATTGATCATAAACTTCCTGGAGAATCCTGTCCAACATGTGCAATGGATAACCTCTCTCTGAAAACATGTTGGAAATAACAACAAATTCTCTAGCCAAATCTTCTTTACTCAATGTCATCCACGCTACCCTTATAGCCTGTCCTTTGACTATACTTATCTTTTGTCCCAAGGGATGTTCGCTTTCAAAATGTAAATAAGCATTACAAAAAGTCTTTTTTCTGTGTACTTGTTTCTTAAATTTTTCTTTTTCTTTAGAAATAGATGTATCCAAAAGTTAATAATATTCCTATCATACTGATATGTAAATTCTAGAAAATTGGTACTAGAGTTAAGATGTTCTATAAATTTAGGAATATCTTCCTCTAAACCTGCCCACAAAATAAATATATCACCCAGGTATCGTAGATATAATTTAATGTATCTCCAAAATGAACTCTTAATAACATGTTGATTTTCCCAACCCAGTAGTACTAAATTAGCATATACTGGTGAACATGTAGCTCCCATAGGGACACCCTTGATTTGTTGATAAGATTCACCTTCAAACCAGAGAAAGTTATTTTCTAAAACAATATCCATAAGCTCACAAATAAGGTTAACCATGTCGTTCAACAATCCTAAATGTTGAAAAAGAACCTCTTCAAAAAAGGCTAACCCTTCTATCTTAGGGATACTGGTAAACAGGTCTTTCACATCGATTGTAAGAAAAATAATATCATTAGTATACAGTTCTTGTCTAACACTTCTCAAAAATTCCCAAGAATTCTTTAACAGGTGTGGTATCTTGTTAACTATTTGTTGTAGACATGAATCAATGAACACTGTTAAAGGATGAACTTTAGACCCCCTAGCAGCTACAATTGGTCTAAAGGGTGGTTTACTAATATTTTTATGTATCTTGGGAATACCAAAGAAGACAGGAACCACTGAATCTTTTCTATGTAGAAAGTCATATGTATTTCCATCGATCCTACCATCCAACAAGTATTCTTCCAAACAGGAATCAATCCTAGAATATGCTATATTAATCTGGTTCTTGAAAATTCCCATATAAGTACTATTATCAAAAAGTAAATTTAACATTTCATCAAAATAATCAATACTACGAAACAGAACAACCCCTCCCCCCTTATCTGGAATCATTACTCGTGTATTTCTATCACTTCACAAGTCATTCAAGAGTTCATATTCTCCTTTAGTTAAATTCCAGTTGTTACCACTCCTATGTTTAAAAATATCATAAATATCTTCCATTACTAACCTTTCATATGTCTCCACCAAGGGATGCAGGGTGGGGTTGTATACATTTTTTTTTTCCTTTGGTAATGTATAATTGTTCTCATGAATACACTGATTCATCCCTTTGTGTTCCAAGTTAATTTCCAAATTTAATTTCCTAGTATAAAACTTTAAAGCCACAATATTGTCAACCAAATCACCTTTTGTTGATGGAATAAATTTTACACCCTTGGAAAACAATTTAAAATAATCATGAGAGATCAATCTATCCAAATAGTTATATATGGTAAAGCCTTCTTTCTGATGAACAATAGTATCCCTATTGTCCATTGAACCATTAGTTAAAGTAGCATTCAATAAAGTAACATTCAATAATAATTCTTCTTGTGTGGATAATAGTTCCTGTTGCACTCCCCCTTCTCTGTGTAATACTGAGCCAATCTCTGTGAGCACCTGACAACTGGAAAATCCTCACTTTTCTGGTTATTTATATTTCCTTCACTACCATCCCATCTTTCCGTGTCCCTCCCCACTTCACCCTATCTTGGTGACATATATCCATTGTGATGTCCTTCCTGTATATAAACTGATGGTTTGTTGACCCTTCCGTTCCTAGTATAAGGTCGTCCACTCATTTTTTCAGCTTTGTTGATATAAACCTGCTTATTTTGATAACATTTTGCAGATCTTGTCAAGCATATTGAAATATAGTGTACTAAAATGTGAAAACTATAAATTTTTATTCTTTTTATCCAACTCCTGAACTTCCAACAAAATTTATTCCCTTTGTCTTCATAATATTGTAATGTTTTTTTAATGAGACCTAGACCTATTTCATCAAAATACTGTGTACAATCCAACATAACTTCATCTGTATAAACAATCCCAAAAGGGAATTTGTAAATGCGTAAAACCTGTGGTGCAATTTTTAAACAAAGACGCTGTTTGAAATAAGCAATATCAATTTCTATAGTTTTGTATTTAAATAATATTTTTTCCAAAATATAAATCAAGTCTCTTATTGAGGCGGAATTGTGTCCTTTGTCTCTTATCTTGGGAGCACTTGGATAATCATCACATAAACATTCTGTGTTAGAAAATAGAAACTGTTTAGAAAAAACTTTGGCAAATCTATTAGTCTCCTGTTGGCTTGCCGTTTCTATCATACCCAAGTGTCCGTTAAATGGTTCACCATTAGCGTCTATACTGTTTTCACCAATATGAATATTGTGAAATACAGTACCTTGCTTTGGATGAGCAACTTGGTTATGAGAGTTAGTATTGTCCAAACCAGTGGAAATTGGCGATATATTGACAACTGGCATGCTTTTGTTGTTTTCTCCTCGTTCTTTGATGTTACCAAGCTGGCCGTTATGTTGGGTAGAAACCACATTAGCACCGCCAATGTGACTCGCTTTTCCCATGGAACCAGAACTTGTAGTGTTTGGTGGGTAATTTAAACCTGTTCCTGTATAAACACCATAATCATTGTAACCAGGGGATATAAAACTAGTCCGTTCACCAATAAAGGAATTCCAGTGGCAAAACAATTCTCCTTCTGGGATAAAAGTTCCAACAGCTTAGTCAGTTCTCCTTTCAAGTTGGATACTTCACCACGTAGTTGTCTAATCTCCACTCCAGTATCCTCGGCAAGAACGGTGCCAGACAGATTCAAATCCTCTAACGTATCCATGAACAAATATTTGGATAAGAAATACTAAAACTAAGAATAACCAAACTGAAACAAATAACCAAACCAAAACAAAATAAAAACAAAATCTGTAAAAGCGAAACAGGACACATTGGCAAGAAATTCAGCGAACCAGAACACATTTATTATAACATTTTAGCGCTTTCATCTCAGAATAAGACTTCATCAGAAACAGAACAATGTAACTGAACACATTTAAATACTAAATAAAGTCATGACACTAATCAACCTATTAAGTTTAAAGATACATACTCATATATGTCTAAAACACTGCTGAACCCCTGGTTATGTATAAATATATTCATGTAACAAAAATTTGATATATAAACCATGTTAAACTACTGCATTACTGTAAAACTTAACATTGATGCAATGAATGTATATGAATAAAAATAAAAATAAAATAAATATATATATTAATCTAATAAAAAAATAAATTTATAAATTTGTCTAAATTAATGTTGAATATACCATTACTTAAAACTAAAACATATTTATCTCAAATCAATATATATATTATATATATAAATATAAATTATTCTATACAGTTTTTACTGACTGTGTATGGTTTATTAGCTTTATATGGTTTACTTCTTGATAGGGGTGAACATTATATATTGATTTGAGATAAATATAACTTTTAGTTTAAAGTAATAGTATATTCAATATTAATTTAGACAAATTTATAAATTTATTTTTTATTAGATTAATATATATTTATTTTATTTTTATTCATATACATTCATTGTATCAATGTTAAGGTTTACAGTAATGCAGTAGTTTAACATGGTTTATATATCAAATATTTGTTACATGAATTTATTTATATATAACCAGGGGTTCAGCAGTGTTTTAGACATATAGGAGTATGCATCTTTAAACTTAATAGGTTGATTAGTGATGTCATGATTTTATTTAGTATTTAAATGTGTTTAATTACATTGTTCTGTTTCTGATGAAGTCTCATTCGGAGATGAAAGCACTAAAATGTTATAATAAATGTGCTCTGGTTCGCTGACTTTCTTGACAACGTGTCCTGTTTCGCTTTTACAGATTTCGTTTTTTTTGTTTTGGTTTGGTTATTTGTTTCACTATGCTTAATCTGTTTCTCCAGCTCATTTATTTCAATTTTCAAAGTTGTAGTTCAACCTTTCTTCCATTTCTTATATTTTTTTATCTCTCACCTTAATGAGGTATCTTGTTCTTATGGAAATATACCCCCCTGATGATATGTGCCTAGATCCTGATGTTAAACATGTTTTGACTTTTTGCACTCAAACAATTTCTCTTTCAAAACTTTTCACATTCCATCTGCAGATTTTTCACTGAACACCTCACTCCAGTTAGTTTTAGATAGCAACTTTTTTGCTTCCCTATAATCTGTAATTAATCTTCTGTGCATTGGCTTAGATTTCAGTTTGGCAGAATTATCTAGCAACAAATTAGCCTTTATGACCCCATGATCACTGCACATCAATGGTGATAAAACATGACTTGAAGTTACAGTAATTTCTTTAGGAACACAAACAATATTTAGTATATTCCGTCCCTTAGTAGTTTTTTTTACAATCTGAAGCATTTGTTGTTCCTGAATATACTCTGTGAATAATTTCTTTACTAACATTGTTGAATCAATATTATTCCAGTCTGTTTCTGGCAAATTTAAGTCCCCAACTAATATTATTCTTCCCTCCTGTGTTTCATGCAAGAAATGTATGAATTCCTCTAGGTCATCTGCACTTGACTTTGGTGGTCTGTACACTCCAATAATTGTTATATGTTCCAGGGTTGTCTTTATTGTCAGAGTTACACAGTCTATAGTATTGGTGTTATCATTGAACATGTAATAATCATAAGTCTCATAGCTGTCTTTAATCCTTATCATAACACCTCCACCTGATTTTTTGTTAAAATGTCTGTTACAGTAAAAACATTTATACCCTGACAGAACTGGTTTCCAGTCATTGTTTTTTAACAACGTTTCACAAACTATAACAGCATCAATCTTGTGGGAACGTAACAAATTTTCTAATAAAAAAATGTTATTATTAATGCTCCTAGCATTAACAACCATCAGAAATGCATCAAATGTTGCTATCTGTAAACTGTTACATTTTTGACTTGGCAAAAATCCTGGCTAGTGTTTATCAAATATTGCAAAATATCTGCTGCAAAAATTCTCTTACCTGATCTAGGCAAATGCACACCATCCTGTCTGAACATGTGCCCAAAAGAAGGTGTGCATGCTCTACACATTTCCATTTTTTAAAACAGGACATTTTTCCATGTAGGTGTTTATCCCAAAAATCTTTTCATTCACAGTGACCTGACTATCTTTTCTATAGGTGATTTGTGAAAAATATGTCCTAACACCAGTACAAGCTATACTATATAGGAGGGCTGTCAGTTCCTGACTAACAGTCAGAGAATCTTTGTTGGTGACATCATTTGTACCAACATGAATAAAAACAGAGCCATACTTCCTTACATTAAGGTGTTCCAAGGCTTGTTTCACATCTTCTGTTTTTGCTCCTGGCAAGCATAACACTATTCAATGTTCATTATCATCTCTGCACATATATGTATCAGTTCCTCTAATAACTGAATCTCCAATTACAAGAATATCTTTGCTGACCATCTCTGAAGAATCTTCAGCTTTTAATACAGTCATTTCAGCTCTACCAATTGTTACAATGGATAGATCTGTTACGATGGATAGATCTTCATCACTGTTAGTCTTATTAATCCCACTGTTTTCATTGCGTATTAAATTCTCATCCAGCTGGCACTGTAAATCCACAGCTAGAGCCAAGCAGTCAACATCTGTCTTTCGCTTCTTTTTTCTTACAGTAATGTTCTTCAATCCTTGCACATTCAGTTTTGATTTCTTCCTTTTCACCTGCCCCTTGCCTCTTTTTTTCTACCTTTTCCATTGGAAAGGTGATGCCGTTTTCTGTAGACTGAGGGTTTTCTGATAGACAGATGTCTTCATTCCCTGTCACTAGTGTGTTACATAACAAAGCAGAATCCTTTTTACTACGTATTCTTTTTCCTTTACAGTCATTAGTCAGTTTCTTTTTCTTCCTTGTTATTTGTTGAGAACTTCTTCCTTTCTTTCTTTTTTTGTTTCCCTCTAAACAAAGATTGCTGAGTACCTGCATCCACAATTCCATAGTTCTCAAGGGCCTCATCATCTTTTATAGGAGTTGAATGTTCTTTGCAGAATATAGATGCATCATTTTCTAAATCTGTTCTATTTGTTCTATGCCTAACATTATTTAGTTCATCAGTCCAGTCATTAATATATGACACAACAGTTTTCCAAGCCATGCCAATTGCACATGTGCAATCATCATTGTCGAGATTTGCTTCTAACAGTGGTAAGAAAATCATCCAATTTTTGACACGAGGAGCATAGATCACCAGTGTTATCAGCTGTTACTTTAAATATGAACAGCATTTATTACACTGTACAAGATACTTGTGCATTAGCAAATCATTAATTGCATACTCGTTTAAGGAATCAATATTCAACTTTAATTGAATAAAATATTGCAAAGGAAAAAATTACACAAAGTCAGTAGAAAAGAATTCAAAGGAACTTAAATCAACTTCTATGACAAAAATTATATCAGCAATATTGAGCTAAATAATAAAATACAATAAAGTTGTTCTGACCATACAAGTTCTACCAGCCAGCCAGAAGTTGTAATTTCTTTACATCGTACAGTAGCTTCTGCTCACTATAGCTCACAGTCATACCTCCTTTTAGCAGTAAAAATAAATAAAACTTCTCTTATCAGTCAACTCCACAACAAATCACAAACCAAGGCAGGACTGTTTTGATATGCTCAGAAATTTTCCTCTCTGCAGTCTGTGTAAATTTATAGCTGTCTAAGCCCCTTGTGGTGGCTAGAGCTTGCCTGTCAAAAATATATCCCTTTCTGACAACCAAAAGTGAAACTAAAGGTAAAACAACAAAATATAAATTAAAGTAAATCTTGTTAATAAGCAGTCTCTTCCTACCTACAAACAGTTAAACATAGTGCTAACAAATGCAATATAAATTCAAATAAAACTTCTCTTACCAGTCAACTCCATAACAAATCACAAACCAAGACAGGATTGCTTTGATATGCTCAGAAATTTTCCTCTCTGCAGTCTGTGTAAATTTATAGCTGTCTAAGCCCCTTGAGGTGGCTATAGCTTGCCTGTCCAAAACCTATCCCTTTCTCACAGCCAAAAGTGAAACTAAAGGTAAATCAACAAAATATAAATCGAAGTAAAGCTTGTTAATAAGCAGTCTCTTCCTACCTACAAACAGTTAAAAAATAGTGATAACAAATGCAATATAAATTCAAATAAAACTTCTCTTGCCAGTCAACTCCACAACAAATCGCAAACCAAGACAGGATTCACTGGGCACTGCCACCTTTAAATCGGCTCCTTTTATGAAAGGAGTCCCCCATTATGGTTCAGCTTTTGCCCCTCTACTAATTTCCATATTTATCTGCAAATTCCCATCTGATACCTTCAGATACCTCTAATTCTTTATGCAGATGAGATGACATGCTTATTTACAGGTCAAACAAATCTCATTCTGTTATATAACCTCAGCTCCAAGATGACCTCCAAACCTACAACCAATGGCTAATAATCCAGAAACATACACTCAATCCATCAAATACGAAAGCAATGCTATTTGGAACCAACCAAAAATAGCCAAAGCACCCAGCCTCCTTAATATTAAAGATGTTAACAATACCTCCATAGCAACTACTACATCCTTCAAATACCTTGACATCTGGCTAGACCAATCGCTTAACTTTCAACTGCACATTCAAAACACATGCTTAAATATTAACAAACTACTGTCCTGGGTAAACACGCTATCACCAGTTCTGTCCAAACCAGACAAAGCTGCCATATGCAAAGGAATACTCTTATTTAAATTCAAATATGGACTACCAATAATAGCTGCAGCCTCAAAGAAAAATGCCACCACCTTGCAAATCATCTCCAGCAAAATCTGCTGGTCCATTACTAACGTTCTCATTTATGAGCACCACTGTCTATGTCTCACTAAAGCTAAATGGATCCCAGTACATTTGAAAGCCAACTTCCTACAAAGATCACTAATTCACAAAGCCCTTTCTCCTGAAACATCTCCCCTCTCACTCAAAAACTTTTTACCAAACTACCCACATATAACCTCAGGAGTATCTCTCAATCTCTATTCATCCTACTAACTCCAAAAGCTGCACTGATTTTGCATTTTCCATCTCAGCACCTAAACTATGGGAGTCCATTCTACACTCAAACACAGATGTCCAAATGTACTCATACTTCAGACAACAGCTCGAGGTACACCTGTTAACCCAAACAAATTGCAGCTGTACTCATACAGGTAATATTACATGAGTCCTCCAGCTCTCTCACAAGCCTTTATCCCTATTTCATCCTTCCTGATCTAACTTGTAATCCCTTACTTACTGCCTGACATTCATTTTGCCTGTCTCTTCTTTTTGCATATCTCACACTTTTCCCGTCTACTTCTCCTCCCTCAGCAAGCCTCAGTTTCTCTTTCTTCTCCCCATAGTATCCTTTCCTGCAACTACTCCCATTTACCCTTTCTAATGTTATAATACTTCTCTATGTAATGATATGCTGCTATCACTGTAGCATAAGCCATCTCAGTCATTATGGCCACATCTTAGCCATAAAGCTCTGCTGAGCATAATTCCATTTTTCCATCCATATTTTGACTTTGTAAACTGCTTTTTGAACTAAGTGTTGTGGCATTTCCTTGTATCTGTAAATATGTTTTGTTCATTTCTTATGTGTGCCTATTCACCTGGTATGTGCCTGCAAATGGTACATAGAGATCAGTGCACTACCCCGGTAAACAAATATAAATAAACAAATAAATAAAAAAAGTGATAGGCCAAGGTTAGGTTCAATGTTGCTGCAAAGGAGCAAGAGGAGTTTTATACAGCAGAATCTGCAGAGGAATCTGGGTAGTTTAAGGGAGTGGCTTGTAAGGAATGGGTTGGTAATATAAGCAAGTGAGAGTGGATGTGACATACACTGGAAAGTGTGTAAGGGAGTGGATAGGGTTGGGGGATGGGCACAGTTGCTGTTCTCTCTTAATCCCATACCATAGGAAATCTACACTTCCGACAGACTGCCTGTAAATACATAAAAGGGCACATCATTCAGCTAAAAACACAGAAAGGCTTATTTAAAAAAGGTATCAATTTGCAAATTTTTTACAAAATATACTTCACATTAATTGGATATTATACAATGCGATGTGCGGAAAGCCGATAAACGTGCACGCTGATTGGCTAATCCAACCAGAGTGCACATTGTAAATCAAAAGAAAGTAACAGAAGAAGTCCGGCCACTAACGTGTCATGCTGCAGTGACGGCAAACCGTTCAACATGGAAAGAAACATAGTAAAGCATTTAAACAAATAAATAACAAAACCCTAAAGTAGTCACTGTTACTACACCTAATCACCCAAAAGTAATTAATTCTCCTATTATATTCCTCAGTCCCTCAGCTCGAACAGTAATTAAGTAAAGTGTCATGCAGCTGCAAATACACTACACACAGTACATAACCACCAGTTTACAAAATAAAATAGCACAATAAAAGCAAGCATCGTGAATTCTAATAAAACCATTCACACCGCTGGATTCCCTGCAATAGCTACATGCAATTAACAACTCCAGAAACCTATACATTAAAAGTAAAGGCACCACACCCCCTCGCAAAGTCAGAACAGACACACCATACCTAACTTCCACAACATATACCTTTTAAAAGTGCATACATCACCATCTAGTGACCAATTAGTAAAACTACATTAAAGTATGTTTTAAAAAAGTTGATGTGCATTAAAACTGGACCAGATTTCTAACATACCTATAAGCTAATAAAACATAACTACACATTATAAAGTTCTACACTACTTAAACTATATTTTACCCACCTAGCCCTTTTGATAACATCCCTTCAAAAACCTGCACGGGCCCTCTTAAATACAAACACTACAAACTCGGAAAAACCACCAAAATGAGAGACACCAAATATAGAAAATAAAAACAAAAAAAGAAAGTAAACTTTGAACTAATAAGTGACAGTGAAATAGAAAAAATATTTAACAGCATACCAGAAACCACGATGAAACCATCAACAAGCAAAAAAGTTCTTCAACCACAAGAACAGGAAGTACTACAGCATAACACGTCCCATAGAGAAGAAAAGTGTGACAAGCCATACACTTCAGAAAGGTAAAAAAAATGAAAAGCCTATTCCACTCAGAAACCTAACAAAAGACATGCAGAAAAAAACTTTTAAAGAAATAGAAACACTAGAATTAGAAAAAGAAAAATAAAGTACAAGAAAACAAACACAGTGGGCTATAAACATATTTCAAAACTGGCAAAAACAAAAAAAACTACAACATAGACTTCCACACTATTACACCAGAAAAGTTAAACACAATACTTAGAGAATTCTATGCTACAGTACGAAACACAAAAGGAGAAGAATACATAATAAGTGCATTTGTATCCTTATGTGCAGGACTTAACAGATATATAAACAACCCACCATTAAATAGAAAGATTAACATCATAACAGATAGGTATATGTCTAACAAATGCAAATAACGTATTTAAGTCAGTAATTAAAAATTACAGAAGACAAGGAAGAGATACAGCAGAACACCACCACCCACTCACAATACAAGAAATAACACAACTGAGAAACAGCCAAGTACTTTCCCCAATCACAGTAGACGGACTTGTAAGACAAGTCTGGTTTGATATACAGCTACACTTCGCACGATGTGGGAATGAAGGAGTATGATACCTCACAGAAGACAGTTTTACAATAAACAAAGATACAGATGGCACAGAATATGTAACAAAAAATTTAATGAACATACAAAAAAACCACAAAGAGCATGATGATGTTAAAAAACATTTGCTAAGAGGATTCATGTTCGAAAACCGCACAGACACTTTATGTCCTGTAAAAAGTTTCAAAAAATACTTACAAAAAAGGCCACCTAATACAAAACAACTGTTCCTCCACCCAAAAAAACATCCACAACATGTACTTGACAAAATGGAAACATGGTACACAACACAATCGATGGGAATAAATTATCTTGCAAACATGTTACCACAAATCTGCAAACAAGCAAACCTATCAAAGAGATGCACAAACCACTCCTTAAGAGCAACAGCAGTAACATTACTGTCACAATCAGGAATGGAAGCATGACAAATAATGAGTGTGACAGGACATAAAAGTGAAACATCACTACAATCCTATTACCAACCATCAGTAGATGAATTTAAACCATGGGGAAAATAATATCTGAAACACAACAAGAAACACCAAAAAATCCAATACATGAAGAGAAGATCAATAATACAACAGACAATGGACCAAGGAAAAAAATGAAAGTCCATAACACAGAACATCCATACCTGCAAAATGAATCAGAAAAACCACAAGACAAACAACAGATTATAAACTATGGAACAATAAACATCTACAACATAGAAACCCAACAAAATAAGTAAGTAAATTCTAAATTTATACTAAAACCATATATATATATATATATATATATATATATATATATATATATATATATAGACAGATAGGATGCAATATATAAACATAAAATTAAGTATAAACACAATTTCTCATTAAAGGTACTACACTAAGAAGAACTCAAGCCAACATATGAGCATAGACAACCATCAAGTCAGAACCAATACAGAAATATAAAAGAAACTACAACATACCAAGAGGAGAAAATGCTGAGAGTAGAAAATGAGCCACTTTTGTGATTTTAAGTATTTTCTTCTGATTTTTTGTTAAGTTTTACTGCTTTGCCGCCTACTTTTTGGCATTTTCCAGCTTGCTAAAGTTTATATCTGTAACAGTAACAGTACTTGGAACACATCTAGAGCCTGTTTACTGCATTTCCTGTGTTGCACCTAATTTAAAATTGTTTTTTTTTTCTCAAAAAAATGCATTTTACCTGATTTTGGCCTAACACTCAAGTGTGGGGTCATTTATTGCACTGTTGTGATTATTTTGCTGCTTGTGTATCTCTGCTACCTTTAAACTACAACAAAAAGAAAAAAAAAAAAAAAATCTTGCTTTTTTCCCACTTTCTGAAAGTTAAAAAAGTTCAGTACAGATTTGTTCTGAACTGTTTGGAAGTTTCTAGAAGGCCAGTGCTTGCTTGGGCTAAAGGGAAGTTTCTGTGTTCACCAGTGGGAGTGGTTAACACTGAACAGCCTGCCTGTCCCTGGAGGAATGGTTACTACCTAGAAGCTGTAGTTTTATTGGCCATTTTGGGTCAATTCTAAACACCTTGATCTCTCTCTAAAACCCTACAACTCTCTTTTTGCACGGTTTTGCGCACTGAGCAGCGCCGCCTAAACAGGTTTAAACTATTCCAGGCTCCACAAAGTCTGCTCTTCACTTTTTCCCTTAGAACTGTTCAAACTCTCAAAGTAATCACTCTATTCTCTTTCTAAAGCCCTGCACTTGCTCAGCTCTTATAAGGAAACACTAACTAACTAAAGCACTACACCCTCCTGGACTTCTCATAAGTATTAGACTCCCGATTGGTCCTTCCTGATCAAGTGAAAAATCAGTTCTCTTCCCTAATCTGAACAGTTCCCTATACTAATCTGGTATGTCCAAGGGTCAGTTTCAAGGTTACGCTCCAGTCCATCTGGTGAATCTGGGAATTTTGAGGCAATGTTACAATTGCCTTATGTACACAGACAACACTCTCCTCCTTCCAACAAACTCTAATACATGTGAGAGATGCAGTTACACAGCCAAACTGGAGGCAGAGCTCTCTCAACCCAAGACTGGCACAGTCAGTCAGGAGGAAAAGGTAACCACCCACACCACAAATCCAGTCTCACACAGACCTATTGCATCTGCATATCCAACACATAAACACACGAAAACATACTCAGAGGCTCTAAATAAAAATCTGCCTAAACAGCAAAGACCTCCTAAGCAGATATCCAAGCAACAGCCACCCCTCAACAATACCCACAAATCACATATCTCACAAAATCAGTGTGCCTCACAGTCACAGCCCATAAGGCCAAACAACACACCAAATACACTTGTTATAGGGGACTCTATTGTCCGGCACACTGACGTCCCACTCACCAGACTGAACAAGGAGAACGTCACTGTAAGCTGCCTGTCAGGTTCCAGGATCCGCCACATAACACAAGCACTCAGGTCACTCCAAAGCAAGTACAAGTATGACTCCTTCATTGTCCATACTAGTGTGAATGGCCTGAGACGTACCTCCCTGGACTACATGAAAAAAGACATAGAGGAGCTCTCTGACCATGTAGCCCAGGCTGGTATGACCCTGACCTTGAGTAGCATCTTGCCCTCACCAAGAATGATGCCACAGTATAAAGACAAAATGATCAGTTTCAACAATTGGCTAAAGTATTGCTGTCATTCAAAGGGGATCCAGTGTCTGTCAGCCTGGGATGACATGCTCAACAAGCCACGTTGCTTCACTAGGGACAGCTTGCACCTGTCACCCTTAGGCTTTCATATACTGGCCAAGGCTCTTGCCACCCCATAGTGCCTTTTTAGGCAAGGCTCAAAGGACAAACCCACCTCCATAGACAACCCAAAGATAAAAAAACTAAAGGTAATGCTTCTCAATGCCAGAAGTCTAAACCTCAAGATGCATGCACTCAAGACTCTCCTCAGTATGGAGAAAATTGATGTCTGTGCAGTAACAGAAACCTGGTTCAAGACTCCTGAGAGCACCCCAGCACTACCAGGTTATAACTCATACCATGCGTTTCGGCCCCAAAACTCAGACCGAAGCACAAAAGGAGGGGGAGTATCTATATTCATCAAAGATACCTACACCTCCAGGTTAGTGGCACTGCACGAAGCATCGGAAACCATCAATGTGCAACTAACAGCGGGCAAAACTGCCTTTCAGTTTGTAGCCTGCTACAGAACACCCTCCCTATTACAGGAACCCCACTTGGCATTCCTGAGAACACTGGAGAATATGAAGGTCTCTCCAAACACTATGTTATTGGGTGACTTCAACTACCCAAACATTGACTGGGAAAACTACTCAAGCCCAAACACCCTCGCCCAATGGTTCCTTGAATTTATAAACTCTAACGCAATGGAACAACTGGTCACCACTCCCACAAGAGGAAACAACATATTGGACACTCCCACAAGAGGGAACAACATATTGAACCTGGTCATCACCAACATGGGGACTCTATGTCCCACACCATAGGTAAACCCCTCATTGGTAAGATCAGACCATAAACAAATTTCCCTGGACATCCATATCCCGTCCCAACCCCCAGCCAAGGAAATCACTGTAAAGAATTTCTCCACAGCCAACTTTGCACTTCTCAAGACTGAGGTGGAATCCTTCAAAGCCCTGGGCCAGAGGATAATACAGCCCAATCCGCAGAATCCTTTACAAATGCATTCTATGAGCACCTGCAGGAATGCATGGATCGTGCTATCCCAAATAAAACCAAGACTCACTCCTCCAAAAACAGGAGACTGGTCTGGTGGACCCCGGCCATAAATAAGCTATACAACAGAAGGAGGAAGCTAGTACATGACAGAGCAAAATCCCTAAAAGGGAAGGCATCTCTGATCAGTATTAGCAAGAAACTTCGATCCCTCATAAAATCATCAAAGGCCAGTTTCGAAAGAAAAATTGCCCTAGACACTAAAGATAATCACAAGGACTTCTTTAGTTATGTCAGAAACATGGGTGGAAACTCCCAGATATGCTCTGAATTGTTGCATAACGGTACAAAATATACTGAACCTACAGATATAGCCAACATCCTGGCAGAGAGATTCAGCGCAAACTCCCCCCCCCCCAAAAGGAGCAAACGCCTATCCCAACTGAATGTAACCTCTCTGACATCACAGATGCACAGGTGAAAGCTGGCCTGTCCAAAGCAAAAAACACAGCATCTATGGGACCAGATGGTGTCCCAGGCTGTGTCTTACATGAGCTCCAAGAAGAACTGAACCCTCACATTAAGTCACTGTTCAAACTTAGCCTTACTACAGGATATGTACCCAAAGAATGGCGTACAGCTACAGTGGTCCCACTCCACAAAGGTGGTGCCACAACAGACCCCGGAAACTATCGCCCCATAAGCCTTACTAGTCTGGTCTGTAAAGCTATGGAGCATATTATCATGGAACTCATAAACAAAGACATTGTGAGCCTCCAGACACTGGACCCTACCCAATTCGGCTTTGTTAAGGGCAGATCTTGCCTCTTAAACCTAGTTGATTTCTTTGAAACAGTTACCAAAGCCATAGATGAGGACAAGGTAGTCCACACAGCCTACCTGGACCTCGCAAAAGCCTTCGACACAATACCCCACTCAGGTATCATAAATAAGCTTACCAGCTTAAATATCAACCCCTATATCACAAGATGGGTTGCAAACTGGCTCAGAGATAGAACCCACATGGTCAGAATTGCAGGTGCCATGTCCGAATCCAAACCAGTTACAAGTGGCGTCCCATAGGGCTCAGTTCTGGGACCTCTCTTGTTTGGTATATACTTCTCTGAGGTTCAGGCTAACACGGGGGGATTATGGCTGATAAAGTTCGCAGATGACTGCAAACTGGGGGCTGTAATCGAATCTCCAACTGACACAAGCATCCTCCAAAAGAGTCTCACAGAGACGGATGCTTGGTGCCAGAGCCACGGCCTCAAGCTAAATGCTAAAAAGTGCATAGTCATCCTCCTTTGGGAAAAACAAGGTGCCCACAAATTACCAAATAGGTGGTAATCCATTAAGTACGGAAGAAGTAATTAGAGATTTGGGGACCAACGTAGATAGTAATCTCTCCTTTGATAATCACATTGCCAAAGTGGTTAGAAAGACCTTCTATATAGCCCATCTTATCACGAAAGGGTTCGCATCTAGATCAAGAGAGGCCATTGTGCCCCTCTACTCGTCACTCATCAGGCCCATAATTGAATACAACGCCCCTTTTGGGATGTACCTTACTCAACACCTGCAGCAACTGGAGAGACCCCAAAAGTACCTCACCAAGAGGATCATGGGCTACAAACAGATGTCCTATGCAGCTCGACTAAAGAAACTCCAGCTCTACTCAGTTGCTTACCTCCTACTCAGAGGCGATCTATGCCTGACGTACAAAGCCATGTCAAACCCAGAATTAATGGACATGCTCCACCTCAAAAAATCCAAGTCCCTTAAAGCTACACGCTCCAGGGACCTAAACCTCAGTACAAAAATAAATAGGACATGCTGGAGGGACAGATTCATTTCCCAAAGGCTCCCCTCACTCTGGAATAGAATCCCAATTCATGTTAGACATAGCCCCTCACTGACCCTCTTCAAGCGAAATTTGGACGCGTGGATGGGAAATTGCAAATTCACCCCTGGGATCTCTCCTGTGTCCCTGCTAGATAGAGGCACAGTAAACTAATCTTAAAAGGGTACCTTCTGTGACCTACTTTACAGAGGCACAGTAGGCTAATCTAATAGGGAGGCGGAAGCCAAATACACTCTGGCTAGGCTTATAAATGCCCTAGGGCAGATAGCCTAGTATCTACCTATGAAGCTATGAACCTATACCAAAAGCTTTAAAACTATGAAGACATACCAAAAGCTTTACAACTATACATATATAATTATTTCCTAAAATTTCTTGAAAAATTAAAAAATAACTTGCATTTAAATTAAAACAGAAATAAACAATAAACACAAACTGAAAGTGTGGACTATTTTATCTCACAAAAAGTGGAAGAATACAAAGGAAAGCAACAAAAACCTAAATAACAACAACACAAAGATAACACAAAACAAACTAACACCATTGTATAATAGATTTGCTTCGCCCTCGTGATCAAACCATGCCAACCATGGGTAAATCCAGCATTACCCACACCCAGCCATGGGTTATTGCTATAATAACCAACATATTACAGCTAAAATATTCTTCAAACTGAAAGGTCAATCTGCCAGATATTATACCAAAGAAATGTGTGAAATATGAGGAAAACCATGATTGTATCAATTATTGCCTTCACTATTTATCACGGATACTACACCAATGGAACTTTTTCCCCTGCTGGAATGCATGTGTTTTTTTCTTGATACTCAGAAATGTGGGATAACAAATTGTGTTGTGCAGGGAGGTGATATTTCATGAGCACTTACAATATTGATAACTAATGCCCATAGTCAGATAAGGGTTAAACTCTATACAGCTGCTGGAATGTTCCACATTCTGCTGCAAAACTACTGCCCGTCAGGTGACAGTCATGTATGACATGCTCACACCTGTGTAATCTATAGTGAAGTGCATTTATCTGAACACTTGCTGGCTTATCCATAACATAGAGAACTATGATTGTCACGCTGATCATAACCCACTTATCGTGTATTCAGAATATGGATACCAAGAAATTGACCTCTTGAGTGTTGAATCTTGGCATCCATTTTGAGAACACATAATTTAGGGGTCTGATCAGTGAGACAGTCTTAATTCTTTTTAATGCAAGGAGCATTATCTACTCTGTGCACTACTAGTTATGGGGAAAAATTTCACAAAGTGTTTTGCTGGCTTTCGTGATGGCACTACTCAATGCTAGGGGTTTAAACAGAAAGATGACAGAATGTGATACCCTCCTCTAACTAGAACACATTCATATTTGTATAATTACTGAGACATGATTTCAATACAATGACAGAACTCCCATTATCTATTTTATATGTCAGGCCCAATTGTACTACCCCTTCAACAAAGGAGGCCATCTTTAGGTACTTGTCAAGGGCAAATCTACTTCAGCTTGTAGAAGACACATGCAAATATTATCAACCATTCCTTGCAAATAGATCTAAATGAGAGGGCTACCATATTCACCTTTGACTGCTACCTACCCATCTACCTAAAATAAAATGGTAAATTCAGAAGTAAATCTCTCTGGTGGAACTCCCATAAAAAAGAAATTGTATGAGAAAAAAAAAAGGAAAAAATGAAAAGTTGAAAGAAATTTCATTCCTTCTAATGCAAGACTACACTGAAACATGACAGCAAGAAAAATGTAAGGCAGAACACAAACTTAAGGTTGCTACACATTCATGGGAAACTATAAATCATTCTTTATCTGTGTTTGAAAATTAAGAAATAATGTCCAACAATGCATTGAGCTCATCCATAATAATAGGTTCATAGGTAAGGTACTAGGCTATCTGCCCAAGGGCCTACGTAAGCCTAGTCAGCAAGGTTCCATATCTTACGCCACCCAAGAAAATTATTTTCCTGTGCAACTGTCCAGCAGAGACACACAAGTGATCCCCGAGGTGTATTTCCTATTTCCCATCCATTCATCAAGATTTTTCTTGAAGACTGCTAATGAAGAACTTTGCTTGACATAGATAGGTAGCTTGTTCCAGAGTATAGGAAGTCTCTGGTACAGGAATCTATCCCTCCAGCATGTCCTGTTTATTGTGGTGACAAGGTTTATGTCCCTAGAGCATGTAGCTTGTAGGGATTGGGGTTTCTGTAGGTGTAGCATGTCCAACAGCTCTGGGTTTGACATAGCTTTATATGTTAGACAGAGATCACCTCGGAGTAGGTGATATGCTATGGAGTAAAGCTGGAGTTTTTTGAGGTGGTCAGTGTAGGGCATTTGTTTGAGGCCAGTAATCCTCTTTGTGAGGTACTTCTGTGGCCTTTCCAGCTGCTGCAGATGTCTTGTGAGGTACATTCCAAAAGGGGCGTTGTACTCTATAATGGGTCTAATGAGTGATGAGTAGAGGGGAACAATGACCTCTTTTTTCCTGGATGAGAACCCTTTTATGATGAGGTGTGTCATGTAGAAGGACTTCCTGACTACTGTGGCGATGTGATTATCAAAGGTGAGACTACTGTCCACCTGGGTCCCAAGGTCTCTTATCATGCATTCAGTGTTAAGTAGATTGCTGCCTATGTGGTAGTTCATGGGTACAGAGTTTTTACCAAATGGGATGACACTGCACTTTTTGGCAATGAGCATGAGGCCATGACTCTGACACCAGGCATCTGTCTCATTGAGGCCCATTCTGTAGGCTGTCCACATCATTTGGGGGCTTGACTATGGCTCCTAGTTTGCAGTCATCTGTGAACTTTGTTAGCCAGAGGCCTTCTGTGTTAGGCTAACAGGAGAGGTCCCAGGATGGAACCCTGTGGTACTCCACTTGTCACTGCTTTGAGGTCACATTTGGAGTCTGCAACTTTTACAGTGTGGGTTCTGTCAGTGAGCCAGTTAGCAACCCATCTTGTGATGTAGGGATTTATACCTAGTTTAGTGAGTTTAGCTATAATTCCAGAACGGGGGATGGTGTCGAAAGCCTTGGCGAGGTCAAGATAGGCTGTGTGAACCACCTTACCCTCATCCACGGCTTTGGTGACTGCCTCAAAGAAGTCGATCAGGTTCAAGAGGCATGATCTGCCTTTCACAAACCCGAACTGGGTGAGATCCAGAGTTTGGAGGTTACCAGTGTCTTTGTTTATGAGTTCCATGATGTGCAGACCAGGCTCATCAGGCTAATAGGTCGATAGTCCTGGGATCAGTGATGGCTCCCCCTTTGTGGAGTGGGATAACTGTAGCTGTGCACCATTGAGTTGGCACAAAGCCTGATGCAAGGCTATTATTGAACATGGTGCTTAAGTGGGGAGCCAGTTTGTTCTGAAGTTCATGTAAAATGCAGCCTGGGATGTTGTCTGGTCCCATGGATGCTGTGTTTTTGACTTTAGAGAGTGCAGCTTTTACCTGCATAGTTGTGATTACAGGAACTCTGCATTCTTCCTGTATAGATATGGGCCCTTTAGGGGGTGAGAGGGGGGTAAAGTTAGCACTGAACCAATCTGCCAGGATGTTGGCAATATCCCTTGGTTCTGTAATTTTCGTGCCTTTGTGCTGTAACTCGGAGCAGATCTGGGTGTTGCCATCTAGATTCTTGACATAGCTGTAGACTGTTTTGTGGTTGTCCTTGGATTTAGTGGTGATTTTGTTTTTTGGAAGATCTTATAAGGGATCTCAGCTTCTTACTGAGGCTGACCAGGGGGATCCTCCACTCATGGGATTCCAAGGATGCAGTGCATGTATTAGCAGACAAATTTAGTGCTATCTTTATCTCATCTATCCACATTGTAAAATTGCAATGAGTGCTGTACCACAAAGATCCATGCTAGGACCTCTGCTGCTAGGCATTTATTTTGCAGGCATCAAAGTCAATATCTTATAGGTATGGCTGACCAGGTTTCCTGGTGACTGTAGCTAGGTAGTGTTATCCATGTATCCACCGATACCGAACAGTACCAGGAAGGATTTCAATGTGTGCATATACCCACTTTACTGAAAACGCTTTAAATGTTAAATGCAAAAAAGCACAGTAGCATTTGGCAAAAAGCTGTTCTCACTGCACATGTTATAAATGGTACTCCTTTGTAGACAGAGAATGTCATAAGAGACCTGAGTACTTGTATGGATAACTCTCTCTCACTTAAACATCATATTTCCACCACAATCAAGAAATCCTTCTATCTGGCCTAGATAATCACCAAGGGAAAAGCATCAAGAGCCAAGAAAGTCATCGTCTCTGGTATTCTTCTCTTATCAAATCCATAATTGACTACAAAGCCTCCTTTGCTATGTACAAATCCAAGCATATCTGTCAGGTGAAAAGGACCTGAAGATCTGTAATCAAGAAAATTAAAGGTCTTAAATCTTTCAGCTATCCTGAACATAACCATTCTCATACTCATCAGTGTACCACCTGCTTCCAGGTGACACATGTCTAGCTTTTTGAGCCATGATACACCCAATACTATTTGATCTCCTATTTAATAGCAAAACCAGTGCCTCTACAAATGCCCACACTACTAACCTAAAATAACACCAAAGCATAAACACAACTAGTTGGAGGGATAGGATATAAACACAACATATTACCAGACTTTGGAATAAGTTGCCAGTACATGTCAAAGTACTACTTTGTCAAACTTTAAAGCTAGTCTTGAGGAATGGATGGGCAAACAGAGTTACACCGGGCTTATCATGTAAGGCCTTGCCTGATATGGGAGAAAAGAAGTATTAAGTGCTTTGAAGGGTTGCAAGAACTTTTAAGGAAATAGGTCCAATACTTATTAATAGTGACCATCCCTCCTGGCATGTCTAAAGGTCAGTTCCTTCTGCTTTCTCCTATTAACCTAGTGAACTTGGGCATTCTGAGGCAGTGTAGCAACAGAAAACTCTCTTCTCTTACCTCACAACACTCGGACTTGTGAGAGATACACTTATATAACCAAACTGGAAGACATGCACTCTCCAGCCAAGTCTGAAATAGCTGGTCAAGAGGAGAAGGTCAACACACCTGCACCACACCACATGGAACACATAACCCTCCAGAACTCCCACCATCACAGCTCTGACATAAAAACACAAACCACACACCCACCTTCATGGAAGCTCTCAATAGAAATCTACCTAAACAGCAGAAACCTCCAAATCATAAACACACTCGACCACAACACAGCACAAATCACAAGACACAT
The DNA here is from genome assembly GCF_019279795.1 of Protopterus annectens. NCBI lineage: Eukaryota > Metazoa > Chordata > Ceratodontiformes > Protopteridae > Protopterus > Protopterus annectens. Next base: position 1,842,671,031 of record NC_056733.1, on the reverse strand, counting down.
AGCTCACCTACACAGTGTGCCCCTCAACCCAAGCCCCTATGGCAAAACAGCTAGCCCAATACACTAATCATAGGTGACTCGATAGTGAGGCACACTGATGTCCCACTCACTACATTGAATAAGGAGAAGGTAACAGTCACCTGTCTGTCAGGTGCCAGAATCCAACACATAACACATGCACTCAGGTCACTCCACAACAAGTACAAGTATGACTCTGTCATTGTCCATGTGGGTGTGAATGACCTGAGATGTACCTCCCTGGACTACATGAAAAGAGACATGGAAGAGCTCTCAGATTATGTGGCCCAGGCAGGTATGACACTAGCCCTGAGCAGCAACCTCCCGTCGGCCAGAATGATTCTGCAGTACAAAATGAAAATGATTAACTTCAACAATTGGCTAAATTTCTGGTGTCATTCTAAGGGGATAAAGTAACTGTCTGCTTGGGATGACATGACTGACAGACCTCGATGCTTTGCCAGAGATGGCTTGCATCTGTCACCCCTAGGTTTCTGGATACTGGCTAATGCTCTTGCCACCCCTATAGTGCCTTATTTAGGTGGTGTTCCAAAGACCAAATTACTACTGTAACAGCTATAAATAAATGCAATCTGAGGGTCATGCTCTCAACGCTAGAAGTCTAAATCTCAAGATGCACTCACTAGAAGCACTCCTCAAAATGGAGAACATCGACATTTGTGCTGTAACAGAAACCTGGTTAAAAGCAGCAGAAAGCACCCCTGTGCTACCAGGCTATAACTGATTCCACACTTTTTGGGCCCAGAAAATGGACCAAAGCTCCAAAGGCAGTGAGATCTCCATATTCAGAAAGGATATGCACATCTCCAGAGTAGTAGCCCAGCATAATGCATCAGAGATACTTCAGGTACAACTAACAGTGGGTAAGATGGCGATTCAGGTCGTAGCCTGCTATAGGTCCCCGACCTTGTCCCAAGACTCTCATTCCATGTTCTTAAGCATCCTGGAAGCTATTAGGGTCCAACCCAACACTATCATACTGGGTGACTTCAACTACCCCTCCATCAGCTGGGAAAGCTACTAATGCACCAATACACTTGCCCAACACTTCCTGGAATTCATTAATTCCAATGCCCTGGACTAGCTCATTCTTACCCTCACTAGAGGAAGCAACATCCTTGACCTGGTTATTAGTAACATGGGCAACTGTTGCTCAACACCAGTAGTCAATTCCACCCTGGTTAGATTCGACCACAAACTAATTACCAGGGAAATCCACATCTCACCCACACCAACAGCAAAGGTAACCACCATGAAAAACTTCTCCAAAGCTGACTTTGGTCTCCTAAAAACAGAGGTGGCTAACTTCACAGCACCCATGCAAATGGAAAATAGGTGTATGACTGCTGAATCATACACCAATTCACTGTATGAGCACGTACATAAATGCATGGAACTAGCCATACCCAACAGACCCAAGATGCTCTCCTCCAAAAAATGGAAGCCAGTTCTGTGGTCCCCTGTCATTAACAAACTCTACAAAAGAAGGAAGAAACTTTTTCAAAAAAAGGTGAAGTTCCAAGATCCCTCATCAAAACCTCTAAAGCTAGCTATGAAGGCAGAATTGTGGCAGACACTAAAAACAAACATAAAGCCTTCTACAGTTATATCAAGCATGTCCACGGCAATACCCAGATTTGCTGTGAGTTACTGCACAATGGTACCTCCTATACTGAGCCAATAGATATTGCCAACATACTGGCTGACAGATTCAATGCCAACTTTACCCTTCTCCCCCCCAAAGGACCAATCACAATACCAGAAGAATGCCAGGCACCCAGCATTACTGCAGCACAGGTTAAAGCTGCATTGTCTAAGGCCAAGAATACAGCTTCCATGGGACCTGACAATATCCCTGGGTTTGAACAGGCACAACACCTGGGTGCCCTGTTCAGTCACAGCCTCACTTCAGGCTTTGTCTCTACAGAATGGCACACTGTTACAGTCATCCCTCTCCATAATGTGGGAGCGACTACAGACCCTGGGAATTATCGCCTCATTAGCCTGATGAGTCTGATATGTAAGGCTATGGATTGCATCATCATGAACCTAATTTACAAGGATATAGGGAATCTAAAAACTCTGGTTCCCACGCAATATGGTTCGGTGAAGGGTAGATCATGCCTGCTCAACCTGCTTGGCTTCTTTGAGTCAATCACCAGAGCTGTGGATGAGGGCAAGGCAGTTCATACAGCCTACCTCAATCTGGCCAAGGCCTTTGATACCATTCCCCACTCAGGAATTATAGATAAACTCAACAAACTAGGCATCAACCCCTATATCACTAGGTGGGTTGCAAATTGGCTCACAGATAGAACCCACAGTGCGAATGTAGTGGACTCCAAGACAGACTGCCTACCAATGATGAGTGGAGTCCCACAGGGATTGGTCCTGAGTCCTCTCCTGTTTGGCAATGTTCACCAATGATTGCAAGCTGGGATCCATTATTAACTCCCCATGTGATGTAGACATCCTACAGAAAGGCCTCACTGAGACCAACGACTGGTGTTGAATCCATGGCATTAAGCTTAATGCCAAAAAATGCATTGTCATTCCCTTTGGGAAAAACGTAGTTCCCACTAATTACCACATTGATGGTAGCCCACTGAACACTGAAGGCGTTATAAGAGATCTGGAGACACAGGTTGACAGCAACCTCTCCTTCGACCACCACATTGCCACTGTGGTCAGAAAGTCCTTCTATGTGACACATCTCATTACCAAGGGTTTTGCATCCAGGAAGAAAGATATCTTCATCTCTTTCTACTCTTCCCTCATTAGACCAGTCATCGAGTATAATGCCCCATTTGGCATGTACCTCACTAAACACCTGCAACAGCTGGAAACGCCACAAAAGTACCTCACGAAGAAGATCCTGGGCCTTAAACACATGCCTTACATGGACAGACTCAAAAGAACTCCAGCTTTTCTCTGTCTCATATCGTCTATTAAGAGGCAGTCTCTGCTTGACTTACAAAGCCAAGTCTGACCCAGCCCTGTTAGAAATGTTACGCCTAAAGAAATCCCAATCCCTCCCCACCACACACTCCAGGGATCACAACCTCATTACCGCAATTAACAGAACATGCTGGAGGGACAGGTTCATAACTCAGAAACTGCCCATGCTCTGGAATAGACTTCCCATTCATGTCAAGCAGACCACCTCACTGGCCCTTTTCAAGAGAAATCTTGATGAGTGGATGGGAAATAGAAAGTTCACTCCGGGGATTACTCCAGTGGCTCTACTTGATAGAGCATGGGGTACTAATGGCAGCATGATGCCAGGGCACTTCTATGGGCTAGGGTTGTAAAGGCTCCATGGCCATTGGCCTAGTACACACCTATGAACCTAATTAAACATGTATATGACTAGGCATCTTATTGCTCCCGTGGTCACTTGTTTAGTATTATTCCTATGCCCCTTTGGCTACAGAGCACTTTTTGGCCGACATTTCATGATAGACTTTGTAGTCATGTCATCAGATCTGAAGCCATATGTTCTGATACTCAGGTCAAGATGTGCTGAAATGTGTACTGATTTCCATGTGACGGTGAGTTGGATTATTTGGCTGTAGTAGTGACTGTATAACGAACAGTGATGATGTAATGAGAGTGCTTAAGGATAATTTTGTATGCATAAGTTCAAAGTCAACCTCTAGAAGAGCTTCTTTCATATATCAGAGTGTCAGGGATATGAAGGCTGAATAGGCCCCATAGAAGATATCAGTAGATGAGGTGACTTTAAAGAGCTGAGGCCAAAGGGTGTTCAAGGTTTGTCGTGTTGGCTTCAGTAAGACCTGCTGGTATACACCAGGTCTGAGAAAAAGTCATCAAATTAAAAAAAAAGGCCTTCCATGGAGTACTACCACAAGGTTTTCTGGAAATGACCAGTAGCTATTAACAGTCAATGGAGATAGCATCATTAGCTGAAGTGAGGTTCTGGGTATGGGAGAACTTTGCCAGTTCCATAAAGTATTACTTTCTGATAGTCACAGAGAGGTTCTGGAAAACTTTGTTATAATTTATGAGGATGGTAGGACATTGCCCTGGTGGTTCTTAGTAAGGACAGACAAGTACAGGCCTCCACTGGGGACATTATCAAGAGATTGAATGAGTACACCAAGGAAATCCTAGACCTGGTGGACATATCTTTTCCTGAATAGGCAGTGCCAGAAGCAATGGTTTGGATTGGATCCATTTTTGTAGATGAAGTCATTGAGTTATCAAACACTTTTGCTGTAATACAATCGCAGGCAGAGCATTAGTTTGCTTATCTAGTGCCCAGGGCTGGTCTATAGTATGATCTGGCATGTCTCAACTGTATGTTGAGGAAAGAATAAAAAAAAAGAAAACCTGCTCCCTGATCTGGCACTCTTTAAATCCAACTTGAAAAGCAAGGTCCTTTTTCTCCAATCTGTGGTCCTCAACTCTAAGATGAGGAGGAAAACAAAGATCCATCTACTTGAGGATGTAAAACAAAGCTCTTCCTTGCAAAAATGTAGCAAACCACTTGCTACATCAAGAACCACACACAAAGCTCTAAAGCATTTCATCCCTGACCACAATTGCACATTTGGCATTAATTTTAGAATGCTGGTAGTGTACAACTGGCTAATCAACATCTCCCAGTCATATCCACAAACCCCATAAACCCTTCCATCCACCACTGCTACACCTCTGGCTGCAGGTTTTGAATACTGTTGGGGTGTCAATTTCAGTAAGTGTGTCTTTTCTGTACTGTGTGGAAGGCAAAGTCAAGAGTTAGTAATAGCAAACCTGGAGTGGTTGTTTCTTCATTCAGGAAGGTGTGATGCAATTATAGGCAAGTCAGTCTCATCCGTCTCACTGGTAAAGCCATTTCTGGAAAGAAAACTTTTAACATATAGTGTTGCTTCCCAGTCATGCTGTCCACCATATTCTCTACCTCATTTCCACACTTTTCTTTTTGTACAGCAAGATGAAATAGAGACTGAAACATCCCAATACAGCACAATATTGATGGTTTGTTAGATTTAATCACATTCACCTGTCATTACTCACCACTCCAAATGATGTGCAAAGATCCTGTATTTCAGATGAATGTCCTACTACATATATTTTCACACACACACACATGCACACACTGCTATAGTTTACCTGAACTTCTCATTAACCTCATCTTGTGAGTGTATCTACATGTTTAGGATAAGATTTAAGCTTGCATTTAGCTACCAAACTCATTCCCTGTTAAGTAATGGTTTTCCTGTGTGACCACACTCATACAGATTAAGCATTTATGTCTTACTTTGAAACGTAGTCCAAACAGTAATGATAAACTGGTTTACCTTCATATGGCCATGGGTGGTTTGTGCGATGGTCACTTGAGCAAAAGTACAATGGAAAAATTCAAAATGTCACTTCACAGACATTCGAATAGATAAAGTGCAAATGCACTGTGCCATTCAACTGATGACATCTGTTCGATGTTGGGATTCCACAAATTGAGTTTTGACATATTGCTGCAAACACATTCTGAAATTCAGTTATCTTGGTCGATATCATGCATGATCGCATGAAACATTCTTGACCATATGGAGGTAAGCTGATAAAGTTTGTCATTAGCTTGTACTCAATGCTCAGATTTGACTAGAACACTTGTTTCTACTAATAATATATGTGAATTTTTTTAACCCCTCACAGAAATAATAAACACTGCTGACACTGTATCCAGTTATGCTATCAGTTTTAGTCCTGAGTTTGGCATGTTTGACACTCCCCTGTGATTCATTGTTGTCAGATGCCATACTAATAATTAACATATCTATTTTGCATTCTTTATCATTTCTGTGCTTTACTGTCTGTGATACTTTGTAGACTGTGGTGGTGGTGCTGCGGTAGCGTTGTCGCCTCACAGTAAGATGCTGTCCGGTTTGATTCTCAGCTAGAGCATCTTCTGTGTGGAGACATGTGTGAATGGGTGTACCTTCTTTGAAGGTTGTGTGTCAGAGCTGGCAACTCGGTATGTAAAAATCTACTGCCAATCATTAGCGGACCGGAGTTTCACTGTGGCGACCCCTAACCGGGAAAAGTCAAAAGAAACAACAACTGTCTGTGATACTTTGTTTCTATACTTTGATTGCATTAGTATAGACTTTTGTGGTTTGTGTTTATCTTTGCCATTTACATGCACTTCTAATGTAGTCTTTCTTAAGAGAGTTTTCTTTTTTCAAATTAACTCATTGAAGAGGCAGTCAGAAGCATAATGCATTATTTTTGCCACAATGAAAACTGGCTGTTGTATGGAAAGGTTTAGTAAGTACTTTGATAAAAATGCATTCAGACAGCTCTTGTTTATGTTCTTTGGCATCCTTTGCAGTTGTTTAAAAGGGCATTGCAATTACAATGCTTCATTCATTCATTCATTCATACAGTCATTCATTCACATGACTTATAGGATGTTCCTTCCTTCCTTCATTCCTTCCCTCCTTCTTTCTCCAATTATCCACTTTGAATGGAAAACTAAGATCATCATTATGAATCGGGTGCCAACTCAGTGTGTGTGATGAACAGAAATACACGCAAACCTACATTCACTACTAAGTCACTTCGCAAGAACAATTACTGAGAGTTTTACTTGATTACCACTTCATATATGACACATATTTTTATGAGCTGAGAAGAAACTAGAGTACCTGATGAAAGCTCACGTGGACACACAAAAAATGTACAAATTCCACACAGAAGGCACCTCAAATGAGAATTAGACTGGAGAATGTGACAGCAGTTCTACCCCAATTGTGCAGCTGTGTCACACTGTAATACTTTATCTACGAATGAAGGTGAGTTAGGCAATAATATTTTATATGCATGTGGTTCAGTAGGTTGGAAGCTCGGTTCTGGTAGTTAGACGATCAAAAGACAGCAGACTGCTTTCCAACACTAGATGCTTAGATTCACTTTCTCCTAAAATAAGGAATCAAAATGGCTTTCTAACACAGCATTAGGGGGTTGCTGAAATTACAAAGTGCCATCCTTCAGAACAGAGGCTTATCAAAGGCTCTATGTAACTTAGTTACTGGTATTTTAGGTGGTACTTGTCAGACAGACAAGCAGGATTTTACACTAAATTTTATCCACAATACAAAGTAAAAAAAAATCTTGAAACAGCAAGCTTGACTGCTATTCCAATTCTAATTTCAAAAGCACATATCACAGTTTCGAAAAAGCATCAATACTCATCCAGTGTAAAACTTTAATACATGCCCTGGACACATACCATTCTTTACTATAAAACAAGTTTAACTTTCTACTCATCCATATTCCCCAAGCACATATGATTATTTGTTTGTGGTTGTAGTCTTAGCGGTTCTGGGCACAGCTTTCCAATGCATATATGTTTATTTATGTAAATGTGCTATTACCTTTAAGAATAAATAGTAACAATAATGAATAGTGCTCTCAGCTCACCCCTGAAAACATAGCTTTATAGTAACTATACTTTCAGTATCCTGCCATTTTGGTTAGAATTAAGGCTGCATTATAACCTTGAAATCCTGAGTTAAGGTCCATTATTGAACACCCCAGTTCAGGGTAAGGTACCATAAGTTGATGGCATGACATGATGAGTGTACGCTTGAATATTTTTGACTTAAAACAACCAAAGGTAATTGGGAAAATGCTATTCAAGGAAAAAGGCAGTGCTGATAAGATTTCAGGAACTCGCAGTAAGCTATTTTTACTAAAACATTGTTGTATTGCATCTAAAGAAAATCATTTTATGTTACTGCTGATGACTGTAATTATGGTCTAATTATTGCCTAGCTGTTGCTTTACTCCAAATTGACGGACAACTCATATGATCTGTTGCCTATTGTTCCAGAGTGCTATGTGATGCAGAACAACATTCACAAATGCAAAAAGAGTGCTTTGTAAGTGTGGCATGTGAGAAGTTGTCAAAATATTTACTGGGTCTAGAAAGGTTGAATAAGGCACTACCAAGGTACCAGAGGTGGTTATGAGACTGGGACTTTTCAATGTCAGAGGGATCTATGTACCTGGAGGAAATTAATTGTGGCAATGTTGTCAAGAAACCCAATATAATTTCAGCATTGTTGTATAGTGGGTTAAAGCCTTAACTATCACTCAGGTGACCCGTGTTTGATTAGCCGCTCAGGCATCTGAGGCACTGGCAAGGAAGGGTGGTCATGCCCATGGAAGGGCATTCACTGGAAAAAACTCACTGAGAGAAAGTTACATCCAGAGAGGGAAGTAGTCCTCAGACGTGCTGAAGAATGCAGGTGTGGGTGTGATGAAATAAGGGTAGGTCATAATAAGCCCCCTTCAGCAAGCAGAGGCAGTTGCCAGCACTGCCCATTAGGATGCCCTTAAAATCCATGCTAGCCACATCTTACTCAGAGAAGAAGAGGAATGAGGATCAGGTGATCCAGTGAAGGACGGGCACTGGAATACCTGGACAGAATGAAGCAGAATGGCTGAGAGAAAAAAAATAGCAACCCATTTCCTACCCAGACTCTATATGATACCAAAAATGAAATTGTTGTGTATGTTCAGAGCATTATGGCAAACCAACCAGTAAGTAGCAAAAGGCTTGGCAAACTAAAACAAGCTACAAAACATAACAATAAGCTGCACATTTCATTAAATGTGTAAGGGATGGATAGCCTAACCACTAGTAGACACAGACAAATGCCTGATGTGCAGACAGTATACTGTCCAAGCCATTTGCTGAACATAATGGTTTGCCACTGCAACAAGACAGAATTTCTGTACATTCTTTACAACATGCTGATTTGCTTAAACAAATACATAATGGACATCAATTCAGTGTTATGAAAGAGCAAAGATGTTGGCTTTAAGTTCAAAGCAAAGCAAAGCACTACCTTGTAGTAGTAGAGTATTAATCTTAAAATTTAGAAATGTTGTAAGTACCAGCAATGAATAACCAACAGGTTATTGCCATGCTGAAACAATGTTTACCAGGCATGGCATAAGATAGAGGACTATGACCAGGTCGCTGATCGTAATGAGCATATTATGTGTTTGAGACATAGATGCCATGAAAGTCATGATAGTAAATCCAGTTACAATTGTTTGTAATGCATGGAAATTTAGTTTCTCCACGTACTACTACTTCATAAAAAAAATATAAAAAGTGATGTATTGTACCAGCTATGAAAGCTGGTAAAGCAGTGGAGAAGTGGCTGACATCTTACATACTCACACTGTAAGAGAAGTAGATGTAACCAAAGTACTGGGTGTACCTTAGCAGACAGCAAGCAGAAACAGGAGTCGAAACAAAGCCATTTCATGCCATGATGCTGCTGTTTTCTGGCCAGCACTGTCTGCTTTTAGTCCAGATTTGACGTTAACTTCAAATTGATAGATGTTTAACAATTCTAAGAATTGCTAAGGTCATGTCTCATGCAATAGTAGAACTTAACCCGGATAGTATTCAACCATTTTTTGAGAGTAATCACAGAGCTGCATGCACTACAATTGAATGTATCACAGATAATGGTGAACAGTTTGTATCCACAGTGTTCCAGCATTTGGCTGAGGTTACAGAGTCATGCATATTAAGTCAACTCATCACTTGCCAAAGATCAACCGAGTTGCAAAAGAGGATTCCAAACTGCCAAAAGTTTCTTAGCCAAATTTATCCTCGCAAACCATTTCTCTGTTAGCATGCTTCTCCACACAGTGCTACTGTGTTAAACACCACATAGATAATGCTTATTAGAGAAATCAGGATTACCATAGTTCTTGTGGAGTCTAAACTGAACCGAAAGACTATTCCTCCCAAATCTATCATTAAACACTACCAAAAAGCAAAAATACTTGCAAATACTTGTATTACAGGCAATATTCAACCCAAACCTTATCTGTAATGCAAAAATCAACCTCCTAGTTAGCAGAGTGCTGCTAAAAGCACGAGAGAGAGAGAAGAGAAGGCACGAAGAACAGCAGAATGCTATAACTTTGCTTTGCAGGAATATTCAAGTTTTATTTTAAATGCAAATTAAGCAGGGTTGCCTTAATATAAAAAAAGCTTCATCAGAATATTCTTACGCAATGCATGTCACATGGTTAAATAACTTTTTGACATGTCATATGAGCATTAAAAATTGTTAAAGCAGACATGCACTAAAAACAACAATTGAAGCTAAAAGCAGTGATTTGCCAAAATCACCACAATTTAAATATACTTGACAGATAAAAAAAAAAAAAAACCCTACCAACTAGGAAGTAGATTTTTGCTTCACGGTTCTTGGTTGTTTTCTGCTTTTCCTAGTTTGGACACCGTTCAGTCACCGAATTTTCTCCCAAGAGGGAGCTATCTCTAGGGAGTTGACTATGCTGTGGCAGCAGCTTTGTAAATTTATGTCTGTGAATTGTTCTTTAAACACAGTGGCTTCTCACCCTGATAATGATGTGCAGTATGTTGTCCAACAATTACGCAGAGGTCACTCAAGGTGTATATATGAGCAATGGCCCAGCAAGGCTACTTGTATTCCTCCAGTTCTTGACACTTGACTACCTACTCCTAATTTTTTCTAACTGGAGTTACATTCAGAGTATCAGATGAGTGTTGTGAAACAGATTTTTTTGAAATAAAAAATTGTTAAAATACAGAAATTTGCAATTAGATGATGCTTTCTTACACATATGTATCAGAATTCTGCTGCTCCTAGTTTCAAACTTGATCTGTCCTTCAACCAGGCCAACCAACATGCTTATCATTGGAGGGGGCGAGAAAATGGAAAACAAATGTTGTAATACAAAAAGGTGGATAAATCATGATCCTAAATGGTAGAAACAGATGATGGTACCCTTGTGAGATGCAACTGGAGACATATCCATGCTTTCTTCTGGACTCTTAGCTAGAAAGCCACATATCGGAGAGACATACCCAGGTGTTTCAGGTAAGGCCAACAAAGTCCTTAGCTAATTGAAGTATACAGGTTCTGTCCATACCTCTCAACCTCTTAGAGCAAGAAATCTGGACAAAGCCATAAATAATGGGAGGATAAAGGTCCAAATATAGGGACACTTTTTTAAGTATTGCTCTTATAATGTTAGAAAGTTGATAGAATAACAGGTTTTGTATTAGCATGGATTTTCTGAAGGGTATGAAATCTGAAACTCAAATGTCCCTGTCATTATTTCCTGACTTCAGTCCTGAGTGATTTGCCAAAAACTTGTTAGAAAACCACAATTTTATGAGAAATCGACCAGATATATGAGGCAAGAATCTGGACAGTCTGCGAAAATCTGTACAGTTGAGAGGTATGGTTCTGTCAAATATACTGACAAAACCTGCATATTTGACAGAATATGTATACTGTCAAATATACTTAGACAACCATTTGAGATAAAGGCAGATGTTTCACATTAAGTTGAGTCATGAGGCTACCAAGGATGAATTGAAACCATGTGACTGTGCCATATGCTACCCAAACTGGTCCAAACTGACAAAAAAGAAAATAATCTAGAAGCATAAACTCTTTATTAACTCTCTTTCTTCTACAGCTTATTTTCCAATCCAAGTGACAAGCCATGGGTGTGAGGTACATCTGCCTTATCAAAATAGAGACAGCAACTATGATTTGTGGGAAAATAACTTGACTGATTCTTTTTGCCTTAATATCTTGGTCTTAGCAATACTGAGAGAGCAACTACGTTTTGTGGGGAAATAAGTCGACTGATTCTTTTTCTCTTAATATCAAGAAATCCTGCAGTGAAATGTTTTTCTAAGGAAACTTTTATGACAAAATCCAAAAGTTGAAAAGCAGTAGCTTAAAATTTATATAAAGTTTCAAATATTTTCTAAGGTACCACATTTGATTAAATATATCAGACATAAGATAAAAAGATTAAAAGTTATTTAGAAGATTGCTTCTCAGTTTCTTTCTTTCTGGCACCAGTTCTGCATACAGCATTCCACTGTACATGTGTATATGCATATTGGATTAATGTATTATCTTATTTAAATTTCGTCTTTAGTAACTCTTTTACTGTATGATGTGTTTCTGTTCCTAGCTTTGGCTTGCTATAAATGTACTCTTTTTTCCTATTTGCTTCAGGTCATGCCTGAAAACGTTCTCCAGAATATTTCACATATGAGGTTTAGAAGTAAATATAAATAATTATACAAATAAACTTATCTCATAATACCTTTACAGCACTGCCTAGACTCATTTTCCTACCCTTAATATTCCTTTACCAAGTTTCTTGTAATTTTTAAATTTTAGACTAATAAACCAAATACCACCTCATGTTTAGCTGTAGTTTCTTTTTCATTTTAACTAATATATCTCATTTCAGTGTACTACAGCTATACTTCTGAAGCTCCAACACTATAGATTATCCTTCGTTCATTATTTGTACAAGGAGAATACATGCAATGGCAGCAGGAATCATGGGTAAATCACCTTTAATGCTCGTTGTTCCTTACTTGTATATAATATTTATCTCTTAATGTGATTAAGAAGCACAGATCATCATCATCTTGTTTCGGCTGTTCCCGTTAGGGGTCGCCACAGCAGATCACCTGTTTCCATTTCTTCCTGTCCTCTGCATCTTGCTGTCACACCAACCACCTGCATGTCCTCTCTCACCACATCCATAAACCTTATCTTAGGCCTTCCTCTTTTCCTGTCTGGTAGCTTCATCCTTAGCGTTTTTTTCCCAATATACTCAGCATCCCTCCTCAGCACATGTCCAAACCAACATAATCGTGCCTCCCTGGCTTTGTCTCCAAACCTTCCAACCTGGGCTGACCCTCTAATATACTTATTCCTAATCCTGTCCACCCTCGTCACACCCAGTGCAAATCTTAACATCTTTAATTCTGCCACATCCAGCTCAAACTCCTGCCTTTTTGTCAATGCCACTGTCCAACATAGCTGGTCTCACTACCCTGTTGTAGATATTCCATTTCACTCTTACAGGTACTCATCTGTCACAAATCACTCCTGACACTCTTCTCCACACACTCCATCCTGCCTGTACTCTCTTCTTCACCTCTCTTCCACACTCACCATTACTCTGAACTATTGACCCCAAGTATTTAAACCCATCCACCTTCGCCACCTCTACTTCTTGCATCCTCACCATTCCTCTATCCTCCATCTCATTCACACACATATATTCTGTCTTAGTCCTGCTGACCTTCATTCCTCTTTTCTCTAGAGCATATCTCCATCTCTCCAGGGTCTCCTTCACCTGTTCCCTACTCTCACTACAGATCACAATGTCATCTGCAAACATCTTAGTCCACGGGGACTCCTGTCTGATCTCGCCTGTCAACCTGTCCATCACCATTGCAAATAAGAAAGGGTTCAGAGCTGATCCTTGATGTAACCCTACCTCCACCTTAAACGCATCCGTCACTCCCACCGCAGACCTCACCACTGTCACACTACTCTCGTACATATCCTGTACCACTCTTACATACTTTTCTGACACTCCTGACTTCCTCATACAATACCACAACTCCTGTCTAGGCACCCTGTCATATGCTTTCTCTAAGTCTACAAAAACATAATGCAACTCCTTCCGACATTCTCTGTACTTCTCCAGCAACACTCTCAGAGCAAAGATCGCATCTGTAGTGCTCTTTCCTGGCATGAAGCCATACTGCTGATCACTGATAATCACGTCCCTTCATAACCTTGCTTCCACTACTCTTTCCCATAACTTCATGCTGTGACTGATCAATTTTATCCCTCTGTAGTTACTACAGCTCTGCACATCACCCTTATTCTTAAAAATTGGTACCAAAACACTTTTTCTCCATTCCTAAGGCATCCTCTCACTTTCCAAGATTTCATTAAACAATCTGGTTAAAAACTCCACTGCCATTTCACCTAAACAACTCCATGCTTCCACAGTATGTCATCTGGGCCAACAGCCTTTCCATTCTTCATCCTCTCCATAGCTATCCTTACTTCCTCCTTGCTAATCCATTGTACTTCATGATTCACTATGCCTACATCATCCAGCCTTCTCTCCCTCTCATTCTCTTTATTCATCAGCCCCTCAAAGTACTCGTTTCATCTCCTCATTACACTCTCCTCACTTGTGAGTATGTTTCCCTCATTATCCTTTATCACCCTTACCTGCTGCACATCTTTCCTATCTCGGTCCCTCTGTCTAGCCAATTGGTACAGGTCATTTTCTCCCTCCTTAGTGTCCAACCTTTCATACAACTCTTCATATGCCTTATCCTTAGCCTTCGCCACCTCTCTCTTTGCCATGCACCTCATCTCCTTATACTCCTGTCTACTTTCTTCATCTCTCTGACAATCCCACTTCTTCTTTGCCATCCTCATTCTCTGTTTACTCTCCTTTACTTCCTCATTCCACCACCAGGTCTCCTTGTCATCCTTCCTCTGTCCAGATGTGATACCAAGCACCTTTCGAGCTGTCTCCCTTACAAGCTCTGCTGTAGTTACCCAGCTATTTGGTAACTCTTCACTGCCACCCAGTGCCTGCCTTAACTCATCCCTGAACTCCACCTCACAATTACCCTTTTTAAATTTCCACCATTTGATCCTTGGTGCTGCCCTCACACTCCTCCTCCTCTTCTTGATAACCAATGTCATCCTACAAACCACCATCCTATGCTGCCTAACGACACTTTCTCCAGTCACCACTTTGCAGTCTCCAATCTCCTTCAAACTGGCCCTCCTACATAAGATATAATCCACCTGTGTGCATCTTCCTCCACTCTTGTATGTCACCCTATGCTCCTCCCTCTTGTTAAAATACGTATTTACCACAGCCATGTCCATCCTTTTCGCAAAATCCACTACCATCTGACCTTCTGCATTCTTTTGTTTAACACCATACCTACCCTTCACTTCCTCATCCCCTCTGTTCCCTTCACCAACATGCCCACTGAAATCTGCTCCAATCACCATTCTCTCACCCTTGGGTACAGTCATCACCACTTCATCCAATTCACTCCAAAATTTTTCTTTCTCATCCATTGCACACCCAACTTGTGGAGCATATGCACTAACAACATTCATCATTACACCATCAATTTCCAGCTTCATAAACATCACTCTATCCGACACTCTTTTCACCTCCAAAACACTCTCAGCATACTGTTCCTTCAGAATAACTTCTATGCCATTTCTCCTTCCATCCACACCATGATAAAACAATTTGAACCCACCTCCGATACACCTAGCCTTACTCCCCTTCCTTCTGGTCTCTTGCACACACAATATACCAGCCTTTTTTCTGTCAACCATATCAGCTAGCTCTATCCCTATACCAGTCATACTGCCAACATTCAAAGTTCCGACCCTCACTACCACAGTCCTAGCCTTTCTCCTCTCCTCCTGCCTTCGGCCATGTTTTCCACCTCTTCTCCTCCTTTGGCCAACTGTAGCCCAATTTCAGCTAGCACCCTGTAGGCTAACAGTACTGGTGGAGGTCGTTGTTAACCCGGGCCTCGACCGATCCGGTATAAAACTTTTTCTTGGTGTGCATGAAATGTTTTGGCGACGTTTCACACCGTATGCCCTTCCTGACACAACCCTCCCAGATACATAAGTGTAAATAAAATGCCTATTCATTCTTTATCATACATCTTCAGTAACATATGAACTCTTCAATAAACCTAATTTCCCAGCAATATAATTTTAATTAACTATGCTTTATTGCTAAGAGTGTTTAAAAGTTCATCACTAATATGTAATTTTTTTCATTTTCACCATTAATCTTTCACATTTTCATCGTCCTCTGTTATTTTAAAATAAATACCTAATATATCAACAAAAGAATGAAAAATCTGTTTTACTTATTGTACCCATTTTTGCCATACCCTTTGCACTTTCACTCATTCATGTATAAGCCTATTTCCCATAAAATGCATTTCAGCTTTCACAAAAAGATTGAAACAATTACTGTTCCCTAACTATTAAGAATAAGTCATCAGTATACACTATCAAAAGAGGAACCATAATGCCATTCATTATCACACAGCTAATTTGACCAACTTATTTATTCATAGAGCCTATTTATGAGCTTTGAAAATCCAAAAATAAAGGAATAATAGAAATCCTTGTTATTTTATTATATTTATTATCTTTATCTCTCTATTCAGTGCATTAACTAAAGGTCTCAACCAACTCCCACTAAATGCATGCTTACACGTGAACAAAACCTAGTCCCAGATACATAGGAATGCACAGTTCCTAGGATTCAATGAATTCTGTGTAAGCTTCATGCAAAGCTTACACGGAGTTTACATGTGAGTACGGTGATGTGCAGTGAGCAGCAGCGCTCATTGCATATTCATGCCTCACACCACATTTTAATGTAAATAAGCACAGTTTCATGGCTGCTAACATGCATAGCAATCCTGTTTATGTCAGAGCACAGAAGGTTTTGACTTTGTGCAGAGTGCCACAATGATCACCAGGGCTTAACAGATATTAGTTTCCATAGCTCTCAATCTGTTAGCGCAAGAAATCTGGACAAGCACAGCATAATAGAAGGAGAATGACCCAGAAATAGGGACAGATTTTACATATTTGCTCTTTTAAACTTAGAAATGTGCTAGAATAACAAGGGGTTTGTGAGAAGATACATTTTCTGAAGGATCAGAAGTCTGAAACTCAAATGTATGTAATTATTGTATGACATCAGTCCTGAGATCATCCCAGTGATATGGCAGCAAACCACAGGTTTTATAAGAAACATACTAAAAAGATATATAACGCAAAAATCTGGAAATTCTGCAAAAATCTAGACAGTTGAAAGTTATGCTAAGGTCCAAACACAATACAGGACAGTGTATACAGTGCATAATATTGTGAAATGAAATTCCTGGCATTCCGTACCAAAGTTGTGTAAATGAACTGTAAGGGTGTATGGACTGCCATGTAAAATAAACACTCAGGAGATGTGTATATTGAACAGGGACACACAAATACAGTAAACTGTAGGAATGAACACAGGGAAAGAGGACAGGTGAAACAACCTAATGTACAGCACATGAAGGCATGTCAGTGGAAGACAATTGTAGCAACAACACCAATCACATATCAATATGGTACAGTATGGACTGCAGAGTGAAAATATGAATTATGTGACTGTCACACAAGGTTACATAACAATGATGAGGATGTCCATGTGAGATAAGCATCCTTACATGAGCAATGCAGTGAACATCTATCAGGGATGTGATATACAATTGGGGTAGGGTGCATATTGTGAAGTTGTGCAAACCAGTTTGTCCGAATAGGAGTGTAATCTCAGCAGAGGTCTCCAACAAGAGGGACACAGGTAAAGGCTCATGGACAACATTAAAAGAAGCAAGCACAACCATGGACAATTTTAGAATACCACCAGTAATCCCATGTCTCTCACATAATATATGTGATTTAGAGTGGTCAGAGATGAATCTGCACAAACACACTTGTACAGATATTATGACACGTCCGCACTCTATGAAGGTAATACTGCACACTGTCTGGGCACTGTAACATCTGCTGGAGGGGTTAGGAGGGATACTGCTATAGCTGTATGTGACATTAAGATCAATGCAAGCTAGTTGACTGGTGTGCATAGCAGATATATATGGCATAATCAACACTGTCACGAATGTTACCCATGCCAGTAATGTTGTCAAACAGCTATGTATGCACTGTGTGCATCGCCAGAACAGGTAGCACACATGCATCTGGGGTGACATACTCAGTAGTTGCATTATATACAAGGAAGTAGTTACCCCTGTGGCATCATGCTGATGGACTTTCCACTTAACATCTACCCCAGATACAGGTTACATGCCTGTTTGTCTGATTATAGGGTGTGCTGTCTACATTATACTTGGGTTGTGTGTTTGTTTTCCTGATGTAACAAATCCCCCCATGTTTTTGTGTCATTACAGGTGTTGTCATGTATGTGACAGCAATTTTTGGTGTGGGTCGATACTGTGTGTATTATACTAATATCACAGCTGGAATCAATGACTATCCACAATCTGTAGTACTTCAGAAAGCTGTTTGGATACAGGATGTGTATGTTATTCATGATGTCTGTGACTTAAATAATGGACAGGAAAGGGCTTAGCAGAGAGCCCTGATGTAGGGACCTGAGATATAGGTCACTTCACACATATCAATACATTTAAATACTATGTATGGGATCAACTGGTCTACCCTCTTGGTGATATAGGTGTTCATGGCCACATCTGACAGTGTTGAGTGAATACCTCAGTGTGGATTTGCATCAAATGCCTTGGGCTTTTCAAGTTCAAAAGGATAATAGTGTTGTTGTCATCATGCATGCCCTTGATGACCTCTTTGAGGGCATCAAACAGATGTAGCAGACATGCTGTAGTATTAATAACTCACACAGGTCTGTTGCACACAGCCAGGATATTACTAGTGTCCATTTAGAAAAGGCCCATGATAACATGTTGGTATACCACACAGGTGAGGAGAGTCAATATGTGTCTATACATGAAAACATTGGGTGCTATCCCTCCCCCTAACTCAGATGGATGAATGTTGATGTACACCCTTCTACAGGTACATAGTCTGTATGGAGGGTGTGCTGAAGTGTGTATTCACCCATGTCAGGAAGGTATATGTGATGTGTCACATGATTGGTGAATTGTGATTTTGTCACAGCTCATTTATTCTGTGTGACAGTCCTGGATGAAGTTTAGACAGTGCATACTGGCTATCCTGATCAGACCTAGGGTTTGATCACAATCCCACATGCAGGTACCATTGAGAAACTTTCCTAGCTGGGGATTAAACCTTATGTCACTAGATGGGTAACCAGTTGGCTCACTGACAGAACACATACTGTGAAAGTTGGTAAATCAACCTGTACCAGTAGAGTTGTCACCACTGGCATGCCCTAGGGATCTGTGCTTGGCCCTTTACTGTTTGGAATCCATTTCTTGACAGTTCAAGCTAAAGTGTACTGATTTTGGCTTACCATGTTTGCTGATTCTGGCATGCTGGGTACAATCATTGAATCCGCCTATGATGATGACATGCAATAGTAGGGTCTAAAGCAGACAAATGATTGGTGACAGAGCAACACGGTCTACAAATAAATGCAGGCATGTATCTTTATTTTGTCCTTCTGCAAAGTGGAATTCTCTGTTAATTACAGCATTGACAGGAGTATCACTATACTGAAACCCAGTGATGCAAGCACTGGGAATGCACGTACATAGAAGTCTGAACTTCGACCAGCAAGTGTCCACACTAGTATTGAAAGCCTGCAGTGTGCGCATCAAGTCATGCCATCATATTCTGATCTAAGGAGTATATTGCAGCACTGTACTTGAACTTCATCAGGACATTAATATAGAGTATAATGCTCTCTTTTGCATGTACCTCAACAGACACATGCAGCAGCCTGAGAGAGCACAAGGGCCTACAAACCATGACATGATATATGTGTATAGACTGAAAGCCATGTCACTGTAATCTGTATCATATAGGATGAGGTAACTTCTGCCTGACCACTAAGCAGGTCTCTGACCCTGTCCTGGTGGGAATAGTGCACATACACAAATTATATAAATAAATAAATATATAAATTATGATATCAGTAGTGTCTCGTAAGGAGAATATGGCAATCACAGTGTCCCATATGCTGGTGTAAAAGCCTCTTTCTAATGTCAAGCAAGTGTACACAGACACACACACCTTAGTTGACTGCAGTGAGACTAGAACCTCTACCTTTCTAAGTATACAGACTACAGAACTCTGTATTTAAGGAAAGTGCCACAGCTCAAGTCTGACTTGCAGTGTCTCAGACAGCACTTTATAGCTGATGACATCATCATGGTCTGCTGATTAGAATTTGGCAATAACAGTGTCCCTCATGCTGGTCTAAAAGGCTCCCTCTAATGTCAAGCAAGAGCACCTGCATGCATGCACACACACACACACACACACACACACACACACACACACACACACACACACACACACACACACACACACACACACACAATTGACTGCAGTGAGAACAGAATCCCTACTTATCCAAGTACACAGACTACAGAACTCAGTAATTTACACAAGTTCCATGGCACAAGTCTGACTTTTACAGGGTTGCATGCCAACCTATAATGGATGACATCAGTACTGGATGTAGGGGAGAAGATGTTTGGAAGCCTGCATGAAATGATGTGTAAGCATTTGCAAGTATCAAAATACTGTCAAGCCATGGGATTGGAATGGTAACTGTTGGCTAAATACTTCTGCTCTTCTGGCTAGATGCACACACACATACACACAGGCAGTTGACTGCAGTGAGAAAAGAACCCCTACCTAAGTGCACAGACTACAGAACTCAGTGATTTGCACAAGTGCCACAGCACAAGTCTGATTTTTACAAGGCTGCAGAGAAACTTATAGTGTCTGACATCAGCGATGGATGTAGAACAGAAGATGATGGGAGGCCTGCATAGGTTCATAGCTTTATAGGTTCTAGGAGGTTACTAAGCTAATAGCCATAGGGCTTTACAAGCCTAGCCATGTAAAAACCCAAGTAATCTTATTGAGCATAGTTAGCTGTTCACTGTTAGCAGAATGATTTTGAGATCAGCACCGACTGGCCGTATTCATGAGGGGCATAGGTGCCACTCCTATGACGAATTTATAATCACCCATCCAGTTGTCAAATTTGCACTTGAATAGGGTCATTGAGGAGCACTGCTTCACATGCAGTGGGAGCCTAATACAGAAAAGTGGCAATTGCTGGAAGATATAATTTTCTCTCCAGAATGTTCTATTAATGTCACAGACTAGGTTGAAATCCCTGGAGTAAGTTATTTTTGTCCCATTTGATTTGCAGATTTCCAACATTTACATTAGGGCAAGCTCCCAGACTGCTCTGTAAGCCAGGCCCAGGTCGCCCCTCAGCAGCTGTATGATACTGATTACAGTGACAGGGATTTCAGTCTTTCCATGTATGTTATGTTTTGGAGGCCCTGGATTCTCTTGGTCAGAAACCTCTGTAGTCTCCAGCTGCTGCAGGTGTCTATTGAGGTACATAGAGAAGGAAGCATTGTATTCAGTTAGTGGTGTGATACGGGCTGAGTACAGCAGAGCTAAGACCTCTTTGGTCTTGGATACAATGCCCTTAGTTATGAGGTGGGCAATGTAGAATGTGTGTGTTATCACTATGGACACATAGTGAGTGAAGTTTAGATTGCTATCAAACAGTGTTCCCAAGTCTCATACCACTGAGGTTTGAGCTTAGAGGGGTACTATGTATAGCATAAATAGCAGGGCTACTATTTTGCCAAGGCAAACAATGAGGCATTGTCTTGCATTAAGTTTCCAGTCCATGAGTTTGGCACCAATAATTTCTCTGTGTCAGGCCTTTCTGTAATAAGTTAACATCTTTGAGGGACTCTATATGATTGTATCCAGTTGACAGTCCTCTGCAAATGTAGTAAGTCACAGGCCATCTACCTTCATTGGACTTCAGAGAAATAGTTTCCAAACAGTAGATGGCCCAGCACAGATCCTTATAGTACTCCACTGGGAACTGGTCTACTGGTGGAGGTGGACTCCCCAACTTTGACAGTGTGTGTTCTGTGGGTGAGCCAGTTGTCTACTCATCTAGTAATGTATGGGTTAATACCCAGATGGGAGAGTTTCTGTATGATCAAATAATACAACTTACTGTGGCCTGTGAAGCAACTAAAAATAAAATAAACTTTAAAAAAATATGTTTATTCAATGACACTGCACAGGTAAGCGATTTCGCATTGAATTAAGTGATGCTTCATCAGACAGATAAAAAACTTCATAAAGTCTATTAAATACAAAAGCATCACTTCCCAGCTCATTAATACATATTCAAACTGACAAATAAAAATAATGATACAATAAATCACCAAGGATATTCACCACCTCATTATTTATTCATATTCATAGATTTCATAAAATTCATGCAAAAAGTGCAAAACAAAAACTACTCTAAAGCTATTACACTTCCCTACACAAACTATATAATAATAATAATAATAATAAAAAATAAAAAAATATGTATACATATTTTCTATGCCCTGAAGAAAATCAATGTAAGAGGGGGGCACATTTTAAGCACAGGTTTCAGGGACATAGAATCATTTAGACCTGGTGGTTTAAAGGATTGTAACTCAAGTATCCAACTTTATTCTCTAGCTTCAATGAGTGCCTTTTACATTGTTAAAACAAATCGTTGTTTCAAAGACAGAATTCCTGAACACTTAGGTGAAATCAGGAATGTGAGAGACACCAATGCACTTGATGTACATGTACAGAAGTCAGAGACACACCATAAGTTCAAGTTTTTTGTTTTGGAGACTGTTAGGTTAGGTGTTAGAGGGGGAAATGTTAAGAATATCACTGAAGCTAAAGAACAATGTTGGATACTTGAGTTAGGAGCATAATATGTGCTGTATAGTGCTGCTGTTTTAAACTACAGCACTGAAGTTTTTTGTGATGTCATTGTTATTAGACATTCTCTGTACCAGCACTTGCTGATGAGGCGGTGAATATCATTGATGATTTATTGTATCTTTGTTTTTTTTTGACAGTTTGAATATGTATTAATGAGCTGGAAAGTGATGCTTTTGTATTTAAGCGACACTTTGAAGTTTTTTTATTTGTCTGATGAAATAATAGTTAAATTGCTTACCTGTGCAGTGTCATTGAATAAACTTATTTTTTAAAGTTTGTTTTATTTGTAGTTGCCATGCAGGTCGCAGTAAGTTGTATTATTTGATTTTTTGTTCTTTTATGTGTGACTTTACCCACTAGGTCATATCTTTGTTTCAGTTTCTGTATGATACCTGAATGGAGGATTATGTCAAAGGGCTTGGATAAATCAAGATAGGGGGTATGTCCTGTTTTCCCTCATCCAGGGCTTTGGGAACATTATCAAAGAAGTACACTAGGTTTAATAAGCAAGATCTACCCTTGACAAAACCATTAATGGTTGGGCCATGAGTGTTGAAGGTCATCTAAGTCTCTGTATATAAGGTCCAGGATTAATCTTTCCATAGCCTTACAGATAAGTCTGATTAGGCTTATGGGTTAATAGTTCCCAGGGTCAGTTGCTGGACATGTAGCATGTTCAGCTGTGAAGATAATCCTAGATAGTTCAAATTCAACATATTACCAGTCTGACATGCATTTTGATATTAATTTATGTAGTGCAGTTGATATATTTGTGAAAAAGTACAGGAGACCCCAGGGCTACAATGCACTGGGGGAGGTAACACATGGCTGCATTATATATATGTGACATATTGTTGATTTTTTCAAAAAGTTTCCACATGGAGTTTCATGGCATAAAAAGTAAATGGACAGTAAACAGCAGTAATACATGCTAAATTTGGCTTTGCATAGTGCAGAGGCAAGCGGCAGATTTGCATGACATTTGGCAAAGTGTTTGCACATGCAAAATACACATTTCCATTATTTTTGTTGTTTGTGTATAATTAAACAGCGCACAAATGTGAACCACATTGCTAAAAGTCTGACAATTAGTACTGAGTGTATGAAACAACTGCTGCTTAGCTCTCACTGTGGCAGCAGGTGTAAATACATTGAAACATTTGCTTTTTAGCCCAGATGATGTCGGGTTCAAATCCAGGTGAATCTAATACTTTTGAATATACAGTGATAATGCAATGTCATCAATTCTTTATAATACATGTGTTGCTAGGTCTAGACAGCATTGTACAGAGGTAACCAGAGCATTGTAAAGCCTCTCACTTTTGCTTGGCATTGGTGCATGATGCCAAACTCCGTGCAAACATAGAGGCCAAAAAGTTAAGGGATCCATTGCTTATTCTGATACTTGTGTGTGTTGTGCATGGTTCTCTTTTTTGACCAGATTATAGGTGTTAAAATGGGGGAAATAGGAAAGTGCTGAAATGGGAAGCAAGCAGGGGAAGAGCAAAGAGAAAGCAATGCAGGAATGTGCTGGAGGAAGGTAGGAAAGAACAATAGCCACCCATTTCTTCAACAGGAAAAACTGATGATATGTGTAGACTATTAGCTGAATTTGGACTGTCATCTCCACAGAGAGAGGTGACAACAACATATCATGTTGTATAGCCAAGTAGACTGAATCATGTGTGTCAAGATAACACATGTAGAAAGAGAGGGCTATGTATGGGACAATATATATATATATATATATATATATATATATATATATATATATATAGATATATATATATATATATATATATATATATATATATATTTTTTTTTTTTTTTTTTTGTGGGACAGGTGCCCATTTATTTTAATTCAGTTGGAGAGGAATGCTAGGTAAGGGACATAGGTATTTCTGGGTCAGGAAAGTTGAGTAGGTGAGGAAGCAAATGCAAACAAGACAAATAAGACAAACAGAGACAGTGAGGACAAAAAAAGGTTGGGAGACACCATGATTGGAGTGAGGAAGGGGACAACTCATGCTCATGCCTGTCAAACTTGGAGACAGTGAGAATCGAGTCCTTACCCACTGGGCTGTCATCACTGTCCCCTTACTCTGCTGGTGGCTGGTGGGCTTAATGTCTTCTCCTCCTATGGACCATGAGGGAGAGCAGCCCCTCCATCTGGCATAGGCATACACCAGTGTTGCAGTGCACACCACCCCTGGCATATCCTGGTGGGTGATGAAATTCCCACCTCCAGCACTGTTTCTGGGGAGTAGTGCTGCATAAGCTGATGGGGTATCATTACCTCAGGGAGCAGATAGTGCAGGAGCAGCAGTAGCAGTGCTGCCAGGTTGGGTCCCAGACATGCTGGGCACCAGTGCTGGAGCCAATGGAGAGGGAGCAGGCTGAGCCACTAGGGTTAGGCTAGCTCTCTGTGCTGTGGAGCATTTAGTAATATGGTACAGATGGATGACATGGAGACATTTTGATGACACATAGAAAATGAGAAAAGAGAGAGAAGTGCTGGGTTGAGAGAAAATGTGACAGGCAATGCATTAACACAATTATACAACTATTGTGTCTGAAGTATTACATTTATGTATACATCCTAACAAATGCACACTATAACTATAATTTGCCGACAGTAATCCTTGAACTGTGCATATATTTTACATATGTATGTTCCAGTTATACAGATTACAGTTAACAGCAGGGCATTTGTGCCACTTGTATAGAGTTTAATTTAATGTAAATATTATTAAAGAAATGCAGTATTGCATAGCTGTGATTCATTGTATTTGAACCCACAACCTCTGACTACAGTCTAATATTTGACTGCTAAATTCAGTTTGTGCATACATGCTTGCTTTTACAGTTAGGATCTGCATGCTTATTTTGCTAGAACTGTATAAAAAACTAAAAAAAATATCTTTAACTTTTGAAGCTGCAATAACACTTCTCTTGTGCTGTATACATACCACTTGCTTCCTTCAGTCTCTCCATTCGAGCAATGTGAGCCTGTATATTGAGCTCATGTTCAGTATTAACTGGTAAAAAGAACAGAAGAGCATTGTACATACCAATCTTGCCTATATTTAGCTTTCTAACATTAGAAGTACTGTCTTATGATCATATTTGCACAGCTTTGGGATGTCCGCAGTCTCAAATTAATTCAACCAATGGTTGAGGGTATCCCTTTTACACTTGCGTAGTTCATTAAAATGATGCCTACACTGCTCTCCAGTGCATGGGATTCCAGAAGCGCTGGATACAGCCTGAGCCAAACTACACCTCAGACTTGTACTGGGAGCCAGAATAGTTCCTCTGCAGAAGCCTTTGGCTGTGGCACTTTAAAAGGAGTCCAATAAATATTCTAGACTCCTGGACACCACACCTCTGCACTCTAAACTGGGCAGCTTCCCCTCTAATGTAAGACATGTCTAATATCTGAACTAGAGCAATGGCAACTGATGCCTTCCTGTCAATTCCAGTTATCTCATTTACTGATAGTGCACAAACCTGAGCAGCAACGCCAACTATGTTTTGTCAATGCTAAGCAGAGTGCTGCAGTGTGAAGTTAAGAGGAAATAAATACTTGAAACTGAAAGGTTAATCATATACTTGGCCTTAGTTTGAGGGGTGTCTGGTGATGTAGCTTAGAAATATATATTGGAAATTGGAGGTAACTGCTAGGTGAGTTAAGCTTGCAGACATGCACTAGGGGCATAAATGTCATGACTGGTCACGGGATACATTTGTTTTTGGCATTATACAGTGGTAAAACTGATTTTTAAAGTGAAGGAATCAACCCTAGGCATAAGGGACAAAACATTTTCTTCCACAGCATTAATCTTCCATTTTTGCTACAGAAGAAGGGCTGCTCAGACATAGTCAGGAATCATTCTTAGATACAGATGACAGTTTGAGGTATTACACATGTATGTGTGTGACCTGACAAGTTTCTAGTATATAGATCTAGTTGTGTATAATTGTGAAAGTTATGCAAGTCAAGATAGCAGAATTATACTTACAGAAATATAGCAGACAGTATACACTCAGTCATTCATCTGAAAACACAATAAGGGTGTCTTATCCCTCATACATATAATTCATATCAGTTCCACTATCTAAAGTCTTGTAAGTGAGAGTGAATATAATGAGAAGTGCAATAACAGAAAAATGTATGGAATACCCTGTATTAGAACCCAGGACTATGTATAGGGCAGTCCTACACTTACATCTGTTGCCACAAAAATGTTGAAATAACACTTGTATGTTTTTTCAGTTCATTGCTATAAACTTCACTATCACAACAGTAAAAATTATTTGCACACCTTGTACAAGAACCCAGGACCATCTGTACTCCAGCCCTATACTTACATCTGGTGTCACAAGACTAGTTACATGATGTTTCCATAATTTCCTACTCATTCTTAAGTTCTTTGTGTCCCAACAGAATTAATTGAATGTTTCTCTCTTCATTTATTGGCTGTCTGAGTCCTGTCTGAAGATATTGGGGAACCTTGCTAGCTGCTGCTCAACACCAGGCAATGCCTCTAAGGAAAGTTGTATGATGGAAAGCAAAAATTACAAAATGTATTGTTTTTCACCTTTGCCCTTTTACAGATGCCATATCTGAAGATGTTCTGCAAGTATTCTGTCTGCTTCCTGGGTGGGCCACTAGTCCAGGTTTGTGCACTAATAAGTTTCATGCAAATGAGATAAACACAGCCAAACTTGGCATTCATTTTTCTCCAGTTCCCTTGTTTGCACTGAGCCACATACTGTGCAGACACTGGCCAAAAAAATAAGAAATTAAAAAAAAAAAAAAAAAAGAAAGAAACAGATAAAGCAATCTATGACATTACAAAATGATAGCACACATGAACTATTTGTACATAGGTCTTCACTGAACTCTTACTGAACTTTCAGAACACAGTAAGGGTGGCTTATTCCTCTTTGCCACACAAACACCTTTGAAGCAGGGAACTGAAATCATTCTGCATACAACCAACTGCAATATCTTCTACAGTACTATGAAATCATATAACAGTTGTTTGTCCATGTATTAATTTGTGATCACAACCATTTATGAGTATTGCTTACAAATATGCAGCTCTGTCTTACCTCTCTGTGTTATATACTCAGTAGTAAACAAAAAGAAAGTTCAACAACTCCAATGCTGAAAAGAACAGGAACTTCCCAAAGAAACTCGTGCACGAAAGGATGTAAATTCTTTTCTTTTATTCCACAATCCTATAGCAGTTAAGCGCTTTCAACTGGAACCCAGTCTTCTTCAGAACAGTCAACAAGCACCATAACTTCCTTTTTATACATAAACCAATCCAATCATTTTAAAAAAACACTTAAAGGTATAGTGCACATTCAGCAGCAATGACCATAAAAAATCAAAATATATAATCTTCCTAGATATTTGAATACACCCATATCTAGTGTATACAATAATTGTACTGTCAAACTGTATAAAATATTTATAAAACATTTACATATTTAAAATTATTTTTACACATGTATGTGAAACTATATATAGTATATAAAAAGACTAAAAGCTCTATTTCATATTCATACTACTATCAATATTGAAAGACTTGAGACTTTTTAATAAATCAATGCTATAATAACTCAATGATTTATACTAGGAGGACCAAAAAAGGTTTAATACTGATGGACTCGTTTAGTCCTGGGGGTCTAGTAGCGTCTAATAAAATCTGCCATCTGCTTTCCAAGGCAGCTAGTTTCATCTTCCAGTTTCCCCCAAATATTGAATAACTAATGGTATCTATAATAGCAAACTGAAAAGTGTGCTCTTTACCATATTCATGGATATGTTTAGACAATGCATTCTTCATGTCCTTCCTCTGAATGCGGTAAAGGTGTTCATATATACGCTTTTGAAAACTCTTTCAGTCTTGCCTATGTAATACATAGGACAAGTACAACATGTAGCAATATATATCACCCTACTTGTGTTACAATTTCCAGTTCTAGTTCTAATACATGTGGAGTTGAAGTTTTTAAGTCTAATGTATCTGGATTCATTAATAAACTTACACTGTTTACATCTGCCGCATTTTGTTGTACCTTTGTACATATCCTTTGTGGCATTATCATAATTGGCCTTCTCTAATAATCTTTTAAATTAATGCCTGTCTTATATACAAATTCAGGAGAATTTCCCACATTGCTCCAAATTGAACTAACAAGTATGTTCCAATGTTGTCGTAATATGTCCTTAATAAAACACGTATAAGTCAAAATACATGCTCGACTAGAATAACTGGATGGCAGCCCTTCATGTTTTCATTAACTATATATTTACCTAATAAAGGGGGGTACTTCTTACCCCATTCTTTACCCACATATTCAATTGTATCCATCAGCATGTGATCCGGATATCCACGGTTACTAAATAATGTCCTAATGATATCAAGTTCCGTTCTCATCACAGCTTCTGTCGAGGACATCCTTGCTGCACGGATACACTGCCCCTTTACGATGTTTTTAAAAATGTGTGGAGGATGGTTACTTGTGAAATGTAGGTAATCATTGGAAAAAGTTGGTTTGCGGAATATTCTAGAGGTGAATGTATGTTGATCGAGACCAACCAAGACATCCAAATAAGCAATGTCCACAGTACTAGTTTGATGAGTAAATTTTAAAAATGTAGAGGATAGATTGATGAAAGACATAAATTCTTGTAATTCCTCTATAGAGGCCTTCCACAAAATAAAAATGTCATCCAAAAATCTGGCATAGAATGAGATGTGAGTATAAAAATGACTCTTAAATAACACTTCCTCTTCCCATTCCAACATCACCATGTTGGCATAGATGGGGGCACACGACGCACCCATAGCAACACCTTTTGTTTGCTTAAAATATTCCCCTTGGAACACAATATAATTGTGATCTAACACCAGTCCCATCATGTCACACAACAACACAACCTTATCCCAACTAACCCCTGCATGTTTCCTGAGGCTATTTGAGAAATGTTCGATTCCTAGTTCTCTGGGTATACTGGAGAAAAGATCGACCACATCGATGGTGACTAAGATGAGGTCTGGTCTCCAATATTCATGTTGTAATTTGCCCAAAAAACTCCACGAATCTTTCATGATGTGGGATATTACCATAAATGTGTTTTAGTTGATGATCAATCCATTTCCTATGTTATAAGTCTTGGAATGGGAGCCGAAATGATGGGTCTGAAGGGTGGTTGCTCCAAGGATTTATGAAGTTTGGGTATGCCAACAATGGTTGCCAAAATGGGGTGGTCATTCTTCAAAAACATGTAAGTGTCATTTGTAATCCTGTTATCTATTAAATATTCTTCTATAGCCAGATCTATACGATGGTGTCCGATGTTAATCTGATTTAAGGAGACATTTTCGTAAGTGTCTGCCTGATTTAAGATGTCATAAATACAAGACTTATATGCTTCAACATAAAAAAGTACTAACGCACCACCCTTGTCGGGTTTTCATGATGACTTTATTATTCTGCATCACTTGGTTAAGACATTCCTTTCCATTTGGTGGACCGTGGTACAACAAATTCCTATGTCTAATGTCCCTGTAGTCTATAAATATCTTGACTAACCAATTTCTCAAAATTTGTTATACTGGGATGAGATACAGGAACATAGGAACTCTTTTTACTAACTGTATGTTTTCTCCGTACCAACTACCTGGTCCGTTGAGCCATCAAAAATCACAGCCAAATTGAGTTTGCGACAAAAAAGTTTCACCTGCTTAATATTATCAACTAAATTGTTGCTAACAGTTGGAATAAACTTCATTCCTTTGTGCATGACCGAGATGAAGTCGCCATTTAACTCCACATCTGTGTAGTTATAGACTTTGAAACCTTCAAAACATGTGACCATAGGATAATTCGAAGATGACTTCCTACTACTAATAGTATTTTCCTCTGAAACAATATTCTGATCAATGAGAGGGGTAAATGTCACAGATTCAGTTTCATAAGTCTTATCTACTGTAACTACACTTGCTCCTGTGTGGGTATGTTGATCTATTTTTTGTATTGGTTCCACTGTTTGTTGGGATGTTTTGCAAAATAAGGCTTGGCACTCTGAAAATCCCTTTGTGTAGTCCAACGGGGGGTGGACATGAAACCTACTTCTGACTCTTTAACTTTAGGCCATATGTAAGCTCTGTTGTTACTGTATGCTTCATGGTCCCTAGTAAGTTTCTTTACTTTTCCTCTCAAATATAATATTGGCCCTACTCCGCTTTGAAAAAATTGTTTTTAAAGATCATTCCAAGTCTCATAATCTACATCATTACATATAGTCTAATACATGATTTCTAACTCTTCTCCTTGTTGATATTTTAATAACAGTTCCATGAAAGCAATTCCAAAACCATCAAACATACTATTAAATTCATTCATCACTTCCACATTATAAAATATGCCTAATGGTAATTTAAAAATCGTAAACCTTTTGGTACCATCTTCAGATTTATACAATTTTTAAATAATTAACATCTATTTTGCATTATTGTATGCAGTAAGTTTCTTACCAAAGTCATAAATCATTTCTTTCAGAGAGCTATATGTGATTTTTCTCATTAAATTTCTTATTATAATTTTTACCAAAGTCATACATATCACCTTGTTCATTTAACACATTTTCAAATAGCTCTCTTTCATTTGTCTTTGTGGTGAACAATTCACTATTCATTATTTTATTATTATGTTAAGGTTGGTCAAAAATCCTTTTTGTTTGTTTAGGTTTAGGGCTAGATATAATATAGGCAACAGTACCTTTTTGTCAACATGATGTCTCTGCTGTATGCTTCCTGGTCTAGCCCCATTCCGTTCCGCCTCACGTCTTGCCCTCGATATACTAAAATCAAAAGTGAAGTCCTGGGCTGGTGTGAGTGCATCATCTTGAAGAACAAACGCTGTTCTTTAGGTGATATAGCAAAACCGTCACTAGTATCCGTAAATCAATTGTGGCTTTGTTGTTATGAACTGCATCCTCAAGATAGTAAAGCTACGGGAAAGCCACGTTCAGGTGTGGGTAACCTCCTCCTGAAACTCGCTGCCTCATGCCCCAATACGCCAACGCCAGACACCTTCGGTTTTCTTCAGGGACTTCCTTCCCTTCTAAATGCCAGCATGCTTTCTTTTGATGGACAACCGTCACTTTGGGGTGAATGCAAATCAGGCATAGTTTGCAATCCATCATTAGAAGCCTGAAGTGCCTTATTAAAACCAATACTGTTTGGAAGTACCTTGTTTGAAGCAATACTGTTTAAGAGTTCAAACAGTTTGCGTATTTCGCCCTGCACGGCTGATACTTCAGCCCGAAGTCCATTAAACTCCTCTCGAGACAATGAAGCCTCTAAGGTAGTCTCCTGTTCAGCCATGTCAACCAATAAACAAAAAGAAAGTTCAACAACTCCAATGCTGAAAAGAACAGGAACTTCCCAAAGAAACTCGTACTGTCAAACTGTATAAAATATTTATATATTGTATATAAGACAGGCATTAATTTAAAAAGATTATTAGAGAAGGCCAATTATGATAATGCCACAAAGGATATGTACAAAGGTACAACAAAATGCGGCAGATGTAAACAGTGTAAGTTTATTAATGAATCCAGAAAACTTCAACTCCACATGTATTAGAACTAGAACTGGAAATTGTAACACAAGTAGGGTGATATATATTGCTACATGTTGTACTTGTCCTATGTATTACATAGGCAAGACTGAAAGAGTTTTCAAAAAGCGTATATATGAACACCTTTACGATTCAGAGGAAGGACATGAAGAATGCATTGTCTAAACATATCCATGAATATGGTAAAGAGCACACTTTTCAGTTTGCTATTATAGTTACCATTAGTTATTCAATATTTGGGGGAAACTGGAAGATGAAACTAGCTGCCTTGGAAAGCAGATGGCATATTTTATTAGACGCTACTAGACCCCAGACAAACGAGGCGCCTACTACCCCCCCACTAACAGGTCCATCAGTATTAAACCTTTTTGGTCCTCTCCTAGTATAAATCATTGAGTTATTATAGCATTGATTTATTAAAAGTCTCAAGTCTTTCAATATTGATAGTAGTATGAATATGAAATAGAGCTTTTAGTCTTTTTATACTATATATAGTTTCACATACATGTGTAAAAATAATTTTAAATATGTAAATGTTTTATAAATATTTTATACAGTTTGACAGTACAATTATTGTATACACTAGATATGGGTTTATTCAAATATCTAGGAAGATTATATATTTTGATTTTTTATGGTCATTGCTGAATGTGCACTATACCTTTAAGTGTTTTGGTTTTAAAATGATTGGATTGGTTTATGTATAAAAAGGAAGTTATGGTGCTTGTTGACTGTTCTGAAGAAGACTGGGTTCCAGTTGAAAGCACTTAACTGCTATAGGATTGTGGAATAAAAGAAAAGAATTTACATCCGGAAGTTCCTGTTCTTTTCAGCATATACTCAGTAGTGTCTTATCTGACCGGTAATCTCAGACATGTAATCTGTAAGCCATTCTATATCATTGACCGTAAAATGTGTGAGGGTATTAAATGGAAATAATATAATATACAGTTTCCAAAAAATGAAGGGAAGATAGGATGTTAATGAACAGAACCTGTGAATTGTGTGCTACTTACTTAAATTTTCAACATTGACAAAATTACTTCTACCACTTTGTAAGTCTAACCTGACACACCCACTGGATGTAGGGCAGTCTGCATTGCTGTTGTGTTTTCCTTCTCTCTACCAGTAATCAGTCATAGTTGCAATCCATTAAAAACAAACCTGGGGGAGTGCATGCACTATGTTTACAGCTGTTACACCGAGCCAAGTAATTTGGGATTCAGCAGTTTTAATGAGTTCACACCTCATCTGCATCTTCACCATGCTGGCAGCCCTGAATCTACACCATAAAATGAAACCATGTAGCTAGGGAACCTGAAGGTGAGGAGACTTGTTTATGTGGAGAACACAGAAAAGACCCTATAACTTTGGGATATATCTGCACAGAAGTTTACTGAACTTGAGAAGGTATGCTTGCATTTTTCAGCTATATACTGCATGTGCTGAAATGTCATTAAGAAAAACCTGTTCAATATTTATATATATTTTGATTTGCAAATGCTACACTTTTATCTGTATGCATTAGTTAGAAATGTTCTCATGGCATGGCCATGTTTGTCAGGGCATTTCACATAGATACATGATTGTCAATACTTTAAAATGAAATGTTCTGTGTTACATCTGTACACATGTTTCAGAGACATTTCATTTGATAGCACTTTCACCATTTTAATGATAGCTTGTTAGCAAAATGTGTCATTTGCCTGTACTTTTCTGGGTGGGAGAGCAAAGCTGCTTTTCTGTTATGGCACAAACAAGGATATGTCACTATTGCTACTCTCCCTTTTTTTGCATCCAGCCTGTTTTTATATTTCAGATCTATAGACTGTTTTATGTTTCACCAGTGGGTAATACTGAAATGTGTGTGTGCATTTCTGATGGGTGTCATCAGCCATGGTTCTAGTACATAACCACATCCCCAGTAAATGACCGTGTGGGATATCCCCCTGTATAATAGCATCTGTGTCTTGTACCTTTAGGAAGCATTTCCGTGTCAGCATGTGCATATAAGTAGCATGCCATTTTGAGAGTGCAGCCAGAGAGCATGTACAAGTGTAACAGCTAGTTTGTTTATAAGTTTATCTATCCATGAAGGCTCGTCTATTTTATCCTGACTGGACCAGTGACATGCTGTCAGAACTGGGATTGGACAGACTGCTTTTCAGAGCTACAAGGTGCAGATTTAAGAGAGCAGAGTTAAGAGTGAAGGTAAACTAAGAGAACTGAGCTACTCGAGTCCGAAGTGACAAACTTCATAACACCCATGCAGACAGGAACTGAAAGTTTGACTGCTGAATCCTACACTAAGGCACTGTACGAAAACAACCACTTGTGCATGAATCATGCCATCCCAAATAGAACCAAGACACTCTCCTCCAAAAAAGGAAGCCAATCTGGTGGTCGCCTGCCACAAACAAACTTTACAATAAAAGGAAGAAATTGTTGCAGAAAAGAGGAAAATCCCAGGATGCAAAAAACTCCCTTACCAGCCTCAGTAAGAAGCTGAGATCCCTCATAAAATCCTCCAAAGTTAATTATGAAAATAAAATTCCAAAGATTCTAAAGACAATCACAAGGCATTCTATAGCTATGTCAAGAATCTAAGTGGCAATGCTCAGATCTGCTCTGAGCTACAAAAGAATGGCATTAAATATACTGATCTCAAGTATTATTGCCAATATCCTGGTAGATTGATTAAGCACCAACTTCACCCCCCTCTCACCCCCTAAAGGGCCCATCTCAGTACTGAAAGATTACCAAAGTCCGGTAATAACGGACACACAGGTGAAAGCCACACTCTCCAAAGCTAAGAATACAGCATCCATGGGACCAGACAATATCCCGAGCTGTGTATTACATGAACTACAAAATGAAGTGGAACCTCACCTAAGTGTCATGTTTAATCATAGCCTCACCTCAGGCTTCATGCCCACTGAGTGGAGCACAGCTAGAGTTATCCCACTCCACAAAGGGGGATCCACCTTGGATCCTGGGAACTACCACCCCATCAGTCTGACGAACCTGATCTGCAAGGCCATGGAACGTATTATCATGGAACTTATAAACAAAGACATTGGCAACTTTCAAACACTGGACCCCACCCAGTTTGGGTTCATGAAGAGCTGATCCTGTCTCCTGTACCTGACTGACTTCTTTGAATCAGACTCCAGAGCTGTGGATGAGGGTAAGGCAGTCCACACAGCCTATCTGGACCTCACCAAGGCCCAATCTGGAATCATAAATAAACTAACTCAGCTGGGCATTAATCCCTACATCACTCAATGAGTTGCCAACTGGCTCACTGATAGAACCCACACTGTAAAAGTAGCTGACTCCAAATCCAGCTCCAGACAAGTGGAGTACCTCAGGGTTCAGTCCTGGGACTGCTCTTGTTTGGCATCTACTTCTCTGAAGTACAGGCCAAAACCAAGGGACTCTGGCTAACAAAGTATACAGAAGACTGCAAACTGGGAGCCATTATTGAATCCCCAAATGATGTGGATATTCTACAAAAGGGCCGTACAGAAACAGATGCTTGGTGCCAGAGCCATGGGCTCAAGCTCAATGCCAAGATATGTATAATTATCCCCTTTGGGAAAAAACATGTACCCATGAATTACCACATAGGTTGCAGTACACTAAACACAGAAAGTGTGATAAGAGACTTAGGGACACGGGTGGACAGTGGTCTCACCTTCGATAACCATATCACCACAACAGTCAGGAAATCCTTCTATGTGGTGCACCTCTTCACTAAAGGCTTTTCATCCAGAAAGAAAGGAGATCATTGTCCCACTGTATGCATCCTTCATTAGACCCATTATATAATACAATGCCCCATTTGATATGTACCTCTCAAGACATCTGCAACAACTGGAAAGTCCGCAAAAGTACCTCACTAAAAGAATCATAGGCTTAAAGCAGATGCCCTATGCTGGCCAAAAAAAAAACCTCCAGCTATACTCTGTCACATATCGTCTACTCAGAGGCAATCTCTGCTTAACATACAAGGCCATGTCAAACCAAGAGCTGTTGGACATGCTACACTTAAAGAAATCCCAATCCCACAGAGCCACATGCTCCAGGGATATATATCTTGTCATCACAATGAACAAAATATGCTGGAGGGATAGGTTCTTGACCCAGAGACTCCCCAGACTCTGGAATAGACTGCCCATACATGTCAAGCAGAGTGCCTCTTTGGCCCTCTTCAAAAGGAAGCTTGATGATTGGATGGGAGATAGGAAACTCACCCTGGGGATCATGTCAGTCGCTGTGCTAGACAGGGGTCCAGGGAAGTAAATATTGTGGGAAGAAATAGGCAGGGAATTGTTATGGCTAGGCGTATATAGGCCCTAGGGCCAATAGCCTAGTACCAACCTATGAAAAAAGGACCAGAAACGAACCAAAGGTAAGAAAAATCGGTACGAATTATTTATTTTATAAAAAAGATAAAACAGAGCATTACAACAGCAAAAAACACAATATTAAACAAACTAGAGGCACAAAAGGTTTATAAATTAAACAAAATGTTTAAATTTAAGATATTTGATAAAACAATTATCAGAAAAACACATAAGGTGTTCGGAATTATCTCGGAATTGCAAAATGAGCATGTTTGAAGTAAAATAGGCATGTTTACAGTAAGATAAGCACAGGAAAAGTATAACGGACACGAAAAAAATTAAATGAGCAAAACAAATATAATAAAGGCAAAAAGGACACAAATAAACAAGGCAACTGCATATGTTTTTGGCAAAGTACTGTATTTTGGCATAACTACTATTTCACATTATATTAAGGGCATAACTAGAATTATTCAAAGTATCTCGAAGTGTGTAAAGTGCTTACAGTGTGTGCTTATTACTGTGCATTTATTCCAAAGAGTTTATTTGTGTACAAGGTGCAACTATTTCATGGAATACAGCCAAAATACAGCCATTTCAAAAAGTTTCTTGTGCTGGATGTGTCTATTCGCAAAGTGCAACCATTATAGAGTGTTTCTTGCACTGTAAAGAGTTATTTAGCAAAGTACAGTAATTTTGGGAAAGTTTCAGTGTGCTGTGTACCATTTATTCGCAAATTGCAGTTATTTTGAAATGTTTCTTACACTGATAAGAGGAGATTTCTTACAGTGCAGTTACTTCAAGAGTATTCCAGGGCCCAAGAGTCTCATTTTGCAAAGTCCATTTATTCAGATGCTTGTTGTGCTACTGGGCATAGTTCAAGTACTTGCATATGTATATGTGTGTGTTTTCATGCATACTTGCAAAACCCTTCACTGGTATGTGTTAATATGGCAGATGGATTTTGAAAACCATCACCACTTGTATTTGATCAGAATATTGCAGAGAATTGTAGAATATATGAGAAACAGTATGATATTTTTATACACCCAGCTTATTCTGACAAAGATGCATGCACCCGGGCATTCATTTTGCTAAACCTAGCTGGGTCAAAGGCCAGTGAAAGAGAGTGTTCATTTGTGTATGCACCAGCAGTATATGAGGGAGAAAGTGAAAACAATCATATTGTTATACAGGTTGAATCAAGGGAAGACCCCGAGTATTTGAAACACAAATTCAGGAAAATGTGTAACTCCCAAAGAAATATTACATTAGAGAGGCATTTGTTTCACACAAGAGATCAGAAACCAGGGGAAATGTTTGCAGCTTACATTACTGACCTGAGAAACAAAGCTAAAACATTTCGGTTTGGTGACTTAAAAGATGAGTTGATAAAGGATAGGCTTGTGTGTGGTATTAATAGTACTGCAGTGAAAAAGATTTTACCTCATGACAGTGATTTAATGCGGAGCAAAGCTATTTAGATTTGTGAAATCCACAAAGTTACAGACACACGTTTGCTTGCGAGTAATAAGGGCATGCTTTCAGCAGGCTCCAGAGTAAATGTAGGCAGCATGGAAGACGTGGCTTACAGAAGCAGGCTTAAGCACATGGTACCTGCTACCTCTGCAGGTTCTCCAGGTAAATCCCATAGTTTTCTAGCAAGTTCTATGAAAAGGACATGCTCAGTGAGGCACGAGGGTAAGTAAAACCCAAATCCAGCTTTATTTTTAAATGTTACAACTGTGGTCCCAATCATGAGTCTAAGAGAAAAAAAATGCTTAGCATTTGGTCAGCAATGCCACAAGTGTAAAAAATGGAAACATTTTCAGAAGTTTTGCAAATCAAGTATACCTCACAGAGCTATAAAGAAGGGTCACTCAAAAAAGCAAGTTGATCATATGGAGAGCTGTAATTCTGCTTTCTACGTTGATGGTGCATCTGTAATTGGTGAAAAGGTTGATGCAGTAAATTTGTTAGCAAAGAGTGAATTTTGTACTCTCCAGATCAATGATAAATCCACTGAGGTTAAAGTGGACACTGGTTCAAAATGTAATGTTATGTCAGCAGACAAATTTACTAAGGTGAAAACTGGTGAACAACTCAATGTGGCTAGTTGTGCGAAACTTGTTGCTTATGTAGGTGAAGAAATTCAAACTGAAGGCTCAGTAGTACTTTCATGTTATTTGGCTAAGAACTGTAACAACTTGTTATTCTATGTAGTCTGAAGACCTGTGCAGTCATTATTGGGTCTCAGAGACAGTTTGGAAATGAATTTGCTTTCCTTTACCAAAGAAGTTCATCATATAAGCACACATCCTAGATCCATTTTTGCTGAAACTATTTTCTCAGACTATACTGATGCTTCCAATGACAAGTTGGGCAAACATCCTTTTGTGTATTCTATGAAGTCAGACTCAGAGGTCAGTCCACTGGTCAGACTAGCGATAAAAGTTCTGATAGCTATGCAAAATAAAGTTAAAGCTCAATTGGATAAAATGGTGCACCAAGGTGTGATTTGTCCAGCCACAGAACCAATTTAATGGGTGTCATCCATGGTGTCAGCCCACAAAAAAGACACAGACAAAACCAGAATATGTATTAACCCAAGAGATTTGAACAAAGCATTAAAGAGACAGCATCATCCAATGCATATAGTCAAGGAAATCGCAATCCTGATACCAAATGCCACAGTTTTTTCTGTGCTGGATGCAAAGAGTTTATTTTTCAAGTAATGCTTGATTACAAATCCTCATTACTGACTACTTTCAGTACACCATTTGGCAGATGCAGATTCCTCAGGATGCCATTTGGAATAAGTTCCATAAGTGAAGTCTTTCAGCATGCAGTGGAGCAAATTCTTTTTAGATTATCCTTGCACCATAATAGTAGATGATTTACTGATCAGAGGCAATGGTGAAGCAGAGCATGACAGAAACTTTAACAGAGTTCCAGACAGAGCATGTGACGTGAACTTAAAGCTGAATCATCTGACGTGAAAATTTAGACTACCACAAGTTACATATGTAGGTCTTTTATTTACTAGCACTGACTTGTGACCAGACTCGTCCAAGCAAGCAGCCATTCTTGAGATGCCAGCTCCAGATAATGTTCAAGCTCTACAGTGTTTTCTTGACATGGTCAACCATTTAGGCAAGTTTATATGAGACTTCAGTGAGTTGACAGCACCTTTGAGAAAGCTGAAGCACAAACATGTTACATGGTCTTGGTTGGAATGGCACCAGAAAGCATTTGAAGACCTTAAACAGAAAATTTCCACCCCACCTAAATTAAGATACTATGATGTCAATAATCCAGTAAGTCTTACCTGTGATGCTGCAAAGTTTGGTTTTGGCACAGTTATTCTTCAAGAGGGTGGACCAGTAGCCTATGCATCTAGATCTCTTACCCAAACTGAAATGCAATATGTTCAAATTGAGAAAGAACTTCTGGCAATAGTATTTGCATGTTCAAAGTTTCATGATTATATCTATGGTCGAGCTATTCAGATTGAAACTGATCATCAACCTCTAGTTACTATTTTAAAGAAGCCTATGTATTTATGTTCAGCAAGATTACAAAGCTCATATTGCAAAAGTACAACTTCAAAATGGCCTATACAAAAGGCAAACTTCTTTATCTGCCTGGTACCTTATCCAAATTGCCCAGAAATACAACTGAACAGATTTACACAGAAAATTTTGACTTTGATGTCATGGAAGTGCATCATTTTTCTACCATGAGACTTGATGAGCTGAGAGATCATACAAAGACTGATCCAATTTTTCAAAAGCTCAACCACTACATTAATGTTGGATGGCCGTCAAAGCAATCTAGTGTACCATCTGAAGTGCAAACTTATTTTTCTTACAGAGATATCTGTATAAGAAGGCATTATTTTCAAAGTTCCTAAAATTGTTGTTCCTGCCTCCTTACAACATGAGTATATCCAGATTTTGCATCGTGGTCACCCAGGTTCCGAATCTACCAAATGAAATGGGAAAGGACTAGTATTTTGGCCTTCTGCAGCAAAACACATTGCTAAAGTGCTTTCTTCTTGTTCAGTTTGTAATAGTACAAAACCGTATTTGCAAAAAGTACTTCAGCTAAGTCAAGTTCCTGAACTACCTTGGGCAACAGTAGCCACTGATATATTTGAGAGGAACAATCAGCATTATTTAGTGTTGGTAGTCTTTTATTCGAACTGGTTTGAGATTGATTTGTTACCTAATCTAACATCCACTGCTGTTATTATCAAGTTCAAATGTAATTTCTCAGTCCATGTTAGTCCACACAAAGTTATTTCTAACAATAACACCCAAGTTACCAGTCAGTTGTTTCAGAAATTTGCAAAAGAATGGGACTTTGTACATGTTACTACTAACATGCGTGTGCAGAGTATCCACAGACAAATGCACTAGCTGAACAGGCAGTACAGAGTGTAAGCAATTGCTGGATAAATTAAAGCATGATAATACCAATGTCTTTTTGAACTTACTTAATCTCAGACACATAGCCTGTGACTATACACGTGGCTCGCCTGCTCAGAGATTTCATTCTAGGCAAACCAGAACAACATTGCCTATTAATTCCAGTTTGTTGAGGCCTAAAGCTAAGAACACCAGGACAGTTAGAGCACAACTTTTCAGAAAGTGTTCTTTCCAGAAGTCCAGTTATGACAAATCAAGCATATTTCTTCGCCCACTGGAATAAGGAGAGACAGTGAGGATACAAACAGAAAAAGGTTTCAACTGGATTGGTCAAGTAACAGGTATATGTACTGAGCTAAGATCCTACTTTATAGAATCTGAGGATGTGGTATACAGGAGAAATCACAGACATCTTCCTGTGCCAGAACTAATATCTTAGCATTGTTCATGTTATACAGACTCTTGATCTCAGTACAATCCAGACAATGTTCCTGTTGCAGAATGTGTCTTACCTTCTACTTCTACTACATCCCTGATGATGTTCCTGATGTCCCCAGAGTCGAACATTCAGCAGAGACAGTCCCAGTTGCTAGACCTAATTCCAATTTTTATGTCGCATGGTCTGGTCGTATTTCGAGACCTAGTGTGATATACACAGCAAGCTGGACATAAATGTCTATATGTATTTAGTTCTGTATAATAGCATGACAAAGAATTATTTGTATCAATTGCATGTCAATCAATGTTGCATGATTCATTTCTCAAAGAGGGAGGATGTAGAATAGTGTGTGCATGTTGTACCTTTAAGAAGAATTTCAGGGTCAGCACATGCATATACACAGCAAGCACGTATTAGCTTCATTGCCAATGTCAGAGTGCATCCAGAGTGCAACCAGAGAGTGAACATGTACAAGTGTAATAGCTAGTTTGTTTATAAGTTTATCTAAGTTATTAAGCCTCAATCCTGATGTGTGTGTACATAATAAAGCTGCTTGAACAGAACCCAAGAAGGCTAATCTATTTTATCCTGACTGGACGAGCGACATCCCCCTTAGTAAATATCTGATACAGTTAGGAGGTGTGCCAAATATGTGACTTGTGGCAACTTCCTGGGTTGCCAGCACACGTCAAGATAATTTCCTTGGCATTACACATGACTTGGCAGTTAATAGAGTGGAAGCCCCTTCTATTTAGACATCGCTGTTCCACAGGTGGTGCCTTGACTTCTTCATTTGTGCAGTCTATGACACCCAGTACATAAGGGTAGTGTGCTACTGGGTAGAACTCTAACATATTTCTGTCCCTATTCTCAGGAGTACGGGGAAAATATTTGTGGTCACTAGCATTCAGGAACTGATGGAGGATCTTGGATGCTGATGCCTGTGACACCACCAGCATGTCCTCTTTTGGTCTCTGAAAGGTAATTGTAGCTAAAAAAAAATAAAAGTGCTGCACATACCTTTGTCTCTACTGGGATGGGTTCCCTTGGTGTTCCCTGGGTCTGAGTTGAGGCCAACAGAGTATGCAGAGATCCTGTGGTGTGTATCTATCCACCCTGTA
Source organism: Protopterus annectens (assembly GCF_019279795.1). NCBI lineage: Eukaryota > Metazoa > Chordata > Ceratodontiformes > Protopteridae > Protopterus > Protopterus annectens. The sequence continues at coordinate 1,842,628,539 of NC_056733.1, read as the reverse complement.
GCACTCTACAATTTCCAGATCATGTAGATCGTGATGAGTTAACTGGGGTCTAAAAACTCCTCTCTTTCTTGGCCTTGGTCTATTAGCAGCAGCAGCATAGACTTCAGCCTGTTGCACATTCACATGAATTAAAGCAACAGCAGCCCCAACATTGTTTCTGTGTAAACTCCTTTCCATGGCTATATTCCAATAGGTTTTGGAATTCACAGGGAAAACCATCACTGGCTCTACACAGTTCCTTTACAGCTTGTTCAATAGCTCCTCCATCTTGAATTGGTTGATAAGTGTACAATTCAGCTGCCTATGCTGTCATTTGCATGCCACAGTGTTTACTTTGTTTGCACAGCTCTGCGTGGTTCTACACACCATGTAGAGTTACTTACTGAATCTAAAACAGTTTGCTACCATGTACGTGGTACGATTGACCATGTAGGTTTTATTGAATCTGGAAGAGTGTCTGTCACATTTTGATAGGCTGTCATAAGCTTTACATATGTCATGTGCTATATTATGTGCATTAATCTCTTCATTAATTATATTTATCATTTCTCTTAACAAAAGCAGCATACCACTTGCATGGTCTCTTTGTCCTAACCCATATATCTCTGGCTACACCATAAAATGCAGAACTATATGGCATTACAGCTGTAAATTTTTGGTCAATAACTTATAAAGTATATTACAAAGTGCAATTGGTTTCCAATTGCTCAAACAATGACTATCTCTATTTTTTTCAAAAAATAAAATCCTCTTACAAATTATTTTTCATATTTAACTTTTACAAACCATTTATTATGAACTTGAATGCAATGTTACCTCTTTTCCAGTTTTGAAAGAAACTCTTCTTGGAATTTATGTTCACATTCAAAGTATACCTTCCTATTCCATGTCTTCAATCATATAACTTTTCCTAAATATTGGAATACCTACCCTTTTTGTGATCCTGTATAGTCACTGTCTTCCTCTTCTCCTCAAAAATACATTCAATGTCAATTTCTTTTGCCATTTTTGACTAAGGAAGACACTTCTTTTTTTTCCCTTTACTATAATATCTTTACCTTTTCAGTATGCTATTTATTTTAATTAAAATGTGTCTATAAATGCCATGCTTTCCTGTAGAAACTATAGCCTTATAACTCTCCATTTCTGAGTAAATGTTTCCCAATATCTACTCATAATATTTCCATCGTATGCTTAATTTTCCTGCATAAATACATCTGGATCCCATTTTTTAAATATACCCAACAAGAGAACGGCATAAAATAAAATAAGTACAGTAGTAATGTGATCCATCATACCCTATGCATAATTAACACATTCATATTTATATTCATTCTCTATTTCTTACTGAAAAAATGCATATTCACTGTTGTCAACTCCTGCCTTACCCCCATGATACTGATACTATTGTACAGCAAATGAAAAAGCATTATGATCTGAAAAAAGTGTTTCAGTAACTGATACTGATGATCTGTCAAAATATTCATTTATATCTACTCCTCCATTGCTATACACTGACAACATACTGTCTGTTGTATACACATCTACTCTTTTTAAACATTTGCTACAGATTCTTACTTCTAAATGTGTATTATATCCTCTACCTAAACTGATAAAGTCATTAAGCAGCTTAAATAGTTCCACCTTCCTAAATGACTGCCTCTTTCTCTTTCCTTCATAGCAACAAATGTATTTATCAAGCTATGATTTCCTTCCACGCACAGGTTATATAGCAACACCTTGCCAACTCTATCACAAAAGGATATAGATTATTGACCCTTCCTTTACTGCATATAGTTGTTGCCAAATCAGAACATTCTGCTTCAGTAAAAGACCAGAATACTCCCAACTTTTCATGTTCATGTAGTTCTTTCTCAGGTTTTTGTTATAAATCTAATATCCTACAAGCAAAGTATATCAGTTATATAAAAGTGTTAAAATCCCCTCATGTCTATTACCCATATATTTTACATATTTACATATTAATCTCAATCTAATTTTCTTTATTTCTACTCAGTCTCTTCCCATCAAATTATATTCTTCCTGTGGAATTTCTTCTTCATAGGTTCATAGGTAGGTACTAGGCTATCGGCCCGAGGGTCTACATAAGCCTAGCCAAAAAGGTTCCCTGGCTTACGCCACCCAAGAAAGTTAGTTTCCTGTGCCACTGTTGAGCAGAGACACAGAAGTGATCCCCGGGGTGTATTTCCTATTTCCCATCCATTCATCAAGATTTTTCTTGAAGAGTGCTAATGAAGAACTTTGCTTGACATAGATGGGTAGCCTCTTCCAGAGTATGGGAAATCTCTGGGACAGGAATCTATCCCTCCAGCATGTCCTGTTTATTGTGTGACAAGGTTTAGGTCCCTAGAGCATGTAGCTCGGAGGGATTGGGATTTCTTTAGGTGTAGCATGTCCAACAGCTCTGAGTTTGACATAGCTTTATAAGTTAGGCAGAGATCACCTCAGAGTAGGCGATATGCTATGGAGTAAAGCTGGAGTTTTTTGAGGCGGTCAGTGTAGGGCATTTGTCTGAGGCCAGTAATCCTCTTTGTGAGATACATCTGTGGCCTTTCCAGCTACTGCAGATGTCTTGTGAGGTACATTCCAAAAGAGGCGTTGTACTCTATAATGGGTCTAATGAGTGTCAAGTAGAGGGGAACAATGACCTCTTTTTTCCTGGATGAGAACCCTTTTATGATGAGGTGTGCCACGTAGAAGGACTTCCTGACTACTGTGGCGATGTGTCTATCAAAGGAGAGACTACGGTCCACCTGGGTCCCAAGGTCTTTTATCACGCATTCGGTGTTAAGTAGATTGCTGGCTATGTGGTAGTTCATGGGTACAGAGTTTTTACCAAAGGGGATGACACTGCACTTTTTGGCATTGAGCTTGAGGCCATGGCTCTGACACCATGCATCTGTCTCAGTTAAGCCCTTCTGTAGGATGTCCACATCATTTGGGGACTTGACTTTGGCTCCTAGTTTGCAGTCTTCTGTGAACTTCATTAGCCAGAGGCCTTCTGTGTTAGCCTGTACTTCAGAGAAGTAGATACCAAACAGGAGAGGTCCCAGGACGGAACCCTGTGGTACTCCACTTGTCACTGCTTTGAGGTTAGATTTGGAGTCTGCAACCTTTACAGTGTGGGTTCTGTCAGTGAGCCAGTTGGCAACCCATCTTGTGACGTAGGGATTCATACCTATTTTAGTGAGTTTAGCTATAATTCCAGAATGGAGGGGTGGTGTTGAAAGCCTTGGCGAGGTCAAGATAGGCTGTGTGGACCACCTTACCCTCATCTACGGCTTTGGTGACTGCCTCAAAGATAATAAAACTTCAGTAGTATTTAGCACTGCAAGTTTGTTTTCAGCAAAACAGTTTCATTTCCATACCTTTTCAAAGTTACCTTTTTTGGATTATTAAGCATATTACATTCTGTCTCAGAATTTCTGCAATTACATAACCTTAACCGCACAATATACTAAAAAAACTACATAATAAAACTAGACAGAGGAAACCATAATTATACTTTATTGCATCCAAAAAAGAAAATCCTGGCACCCAAGATGCTTGCCTTTATTTATTTATTTATTTATATTGCTTTATTTTACTTTGTTAGTCAAGTAAGTGGAGTGGTCAATGAGACCGCTTTTAGCCATGATCGAGGCCAATTAGCAAAATGAAAAATAATGCAGCGATGCTGTGATATGTAGAAAACACATTAAACTTAATATAGTGAAGTTAATGTTGTACAATGGTACAGAAAAGACAGTTTTTAGCAAAATATAGAAGATACTCCAGAAACCTATATTTAAACTATCATAAATCAATGAATTCAAAAACTTAAAAAAAGAGTGAAAATTTCTTAGTGCAAACATTGAAAAATTCAAAGTACTTCAAAATATCTGTTAGAAGACCCTCTAAGCATGTAATTTGATGAATTTACATTTCTGCAGTCCAAGCAATGTCTGCATTAAGAACCAATGTTGCATATGCCAAGTTTCACTAGTAACATATACTTCAAAATTTGCAAAAATTTCTCAAGGTTTATGTCTCTCTAGAAAGATCAGGAAAAGTAACTTTGTTGCTGTTAAGAGCATGTTTTGTCCTCATGTGATTAGGTATAAGGTAAAACTAAACTACTCTTTGGGTACCTCTTTTTAGTCTGACTAAAGCATTCAGATATCCTTGTTTTCAATTCACTTTGTGGTTCACCTTTTTAAATTTTTGCTAAAATGCCTGTTAAAGTAAAGACTGGTACTTTTCTGTGCTGAACCCTTGTAGGCTATTACAAGTGTCACCTATGTGGCCCTCCACTGCACAGTGAATACACGAGAGACCCTGTAGTAACCCTCCTAATCAATGATTTCATCCATTCATTACATACCTGTCTATCTTTCTACTCATCCATTTTATCAGCTTTGTGCCACTCTTCCCTGTAATTAAATCTGTCTGATTTACTATGCAGTCATTTGCTTGGTATATTTGTACTATTCTGACACTAATACATATTTCGTTAGCTTTGAGCTGTACTGTACTATCAGCCCCTCAGTATTTAGTGCTGTGCAGGTGACAACATTTGTCTATGAATCATAGAAGGGAAATTATAGCAAGAAATGTTTGAAAAGGATGCATTGTTTATGATGAAGGATGGCACTGGACACTGAAGTGGAAACTATGACAGGGAATGCAGAAGGTGCAGATGAAGAGAACATTATTGGCCTGACTGTGGCCCAGTCAAGAGCAATGAGGTGAATGTGGTGGGTCCACTATAAGGTCCTAATGTAAATAACAACTATATAAGTTCATATATAACAAGAAACAGAGATGTTTGGCTTTGTCCAGATTTCTTGCTCTATGAGGTTAATAGGTAAACCTAGAAGCTGGACGAAAAGGGAAAGACGATCTTTGTGCTTGGAACTTTAAAAACACAGTGCAGAATTGTGAATTTAATGAAGAACAAGAACACAAAAAAGGGTAAAGCCAGAGTATGTCAGGTGTCACATATGCATACTGTTATCTGGTATTAAAAGAGACAGAAAAGATGAAAAAAATAATCTCGGAAAAAGAATAGGAAGGAAGAATAATATACAGTATGTGGAAAGAGTATGCTAAGAAATAAAAAGAGATAGAGCCTCATAAAGCAGAACATTCAAAAATAAACTTTCCAAATTGTCAATAAATATTAATAACATAACATCCACGAAAAGGGGAATGATTTTGTTATGCAGGTGAAAAGCTAAATGTTTTGTATGCAAGCAAGATTAAAATAAATTAACAATAAAACTGAATAAGAAGATGCAAGCTGCATCTTTCTGGAAAAAAGTCATATGGTAATTTGGGGAGGAAAGATGTTCAGAACTTGCTGTATTTTTAAATATAATGGTGTGAAGGAAATGTATCATATAGCTCTGACAAAAGTGATATGAGCCATACAAGAAAGAATATCTAATATATATGCATCATGAAATGTGAAAGAAAAAATAAATCTTATTAAAAACGTGTGGCTTACCCTATGATAAATTATGGTACATCTTGAGTGGAAGACCTTACCAGTAAAATAATAAAGACAATAAAATAGGTAGCTAAAGGGAAAGAAAGTCTGGATGCATTATGAATTGTGTAGATACAGAACACAGACATGAAAGTGTCAAGTACAGGCCACAACGATTTTATTTATTTGCAAAGAGAGAGCAAAAAGCAAGAAGTGAATGCAGCATGACTGGTCGTTTAGATAATTTAGCTGTGAAAGCAGAATGAAACTCAGGGTCTATATCATTTCATTGAAAACTCATTTCATTGAAGCTTAATTCATTGACCCATATTCAATGAAAGCTCACTTCACTGAAAGCTCACTTCACTGAAAGCCCATTTCACTGAAACTCATTTCATTGAAAGGTATATATGGCCTATTCCCCACAGTTGTGCGATCCTGGAGTTGGTATATAAAGTAAGGGGGGGGCACAGCCCCCCGCATTCGGGGGTGTGCGGGGCTTAAATTGGTTATATGTTGTCTTCTGGAAGAATATTTTCATTACAGTTGTAAGTATCCATCTATATGCTTTAAAATATTTACAATATGAGGGGGCTAATTATTAAATGAAGAGTTGTGCAGCAGAATAAAATAGACGAGTACAACAGGAAAAGGGAATGGCAAATGTAAACATTGCAGCTGATAAAAAGAAACCACAATAGACACCATGCTTTATGGTGGTATAGATGTAGAAAGGTAGTAAATGGCCATTTTAGGAAAATAATGAAAAAAGAGAAGAGAATAAAACAAGGCTAGAATATAAAGTTGTGTTTGTGTGCTTGGATAATATAGCAAAGAAAGTATAGCAGAGCACATGCCAATTATGTGAAGAAGTTTCCAATGTTATTTTATATATGCAGAAGATCTTACATTGGTAGGAAAAAGCAAAGCATGTAGATGTTAAAAGATATAATGGGTGAATTGTAAGAAGTAGGTTTGTGTAAAAGTATGGACAAAATAATGGGGTATGGATATTAAGATAAAACTTATGGAAATAGAGCACACATGAAGAATTGAACTTTCAGAATGGTAAAGTATGGGAAAAGAAAATAGAAGACACAAAGACGCGGTGAATCCATGTTTTAAAGATTATGTGCAACTATTTTTGCACTAACCTGCATTTCTTCTCTTTCTTCTTGGGTGATAGCATGGCTTCCTGCTTTGCAAATCCAGTTTTCTGGATATTTTATTGTTTCATTTTACCATTATTTCCTGCTTACAAATATTGGCTCTGCTCAGACTTATGAAGGCAGTGCCTCCTGTCTTCACATCATCGTGCCTGTCACTTTGATGATGCAAGGCTGGCTCTCTCCTGCAATTCCTGTACTAGTAGGATGGATCTCTGTTCTCTGCTTTTCTTTTTTTTCCTTTTTATTTTTTGTAAGTAAATATCACATTGATGATGTACATGGCCTGAGTGCAGTATGTCCTTGTATTATGGACAATGCTATGATTCTTTAATATCTAGCCTTAGTGTCTACCTGTAATCTTCAGTTATCTGCTAGAAAATTGAATGTTTTATGAGAGATAGGTAGAGTAAAACTAAGAGGCAACTTTAGAGCCATTCTGGAAAAATCAAGAATAGATGAAAGCTACTATTCACTGACATTAGGCAAAATCAGACACAATTACATTATAGACTTTGTACTGAATGTGATATGCTTGCATGACAGTGAAACAGAGGCAGCCTTTACATTTGTTTCCATATAAAACAAATGCAGAATGCATAATGGTTTGAAGTCCAAATTAACTAGCAATGTGCAATTAATCTTAAAATTGAGAATTAGACAAAAATACAAATAAAACTACCCCATTCAGAAAAGCATTTCTCTGCATTGCTTGCTCCCTCTTGCTGACTAGGTAATGGACTCTCCTTACCCTACTGTGATGTCAGAACATCAGCAAGGAAGCAGAACTTCCTGTAATTATGTAAGACATATTTGGTTTGAAGAAGGAATCATGTAGCAAGACTAAATATGTTTCCAGAAATGCCTGAAACAAAATGTGATATTTGCAAACACCTTGCCCAGCAGTGCCATCTCTGGACTGGATTATATTGCTGATGGGGCTAAGGCAGCAGGTCCTTGTCTCTGAACAGGCCCTGCAGCTGATAAAGAAATGACACCTCAAATCCTTGCTTTGTATCAGGTCTTCTTTCTTGTATTCCACTGTTTTCATGCTCACTCTGTCTATACTATTTTCTACTAGTCCATTCTACACAAATCTTGGTTTCCTGGTAGTAATTTTTGGGCAATTTGGTGCTTACCCTATATTACTTATATTGTCTTTCAGTTTGCAGTTACACTGATCTTAGACAGGATTTGCCAAAACATTCTCTTTTTCGGCACCTTGCTGTAGTGAAACAGACTGTAAGTTGTGTTTTCACACAACATTTCTTTCTTTCAAACTGCTAATATGTAAAAACTCAAGCAGAACATAGCAGTGCCCCTCAAGAGCAAGGCTTTGGAACACACCAATACAAGGGATGAGAGCCTGGCTGTATTTCCTCATTGATGAATCAAGACCAATAACGCAACCATCATAGAATGCCAATTTTTTTTTACTATGTTAGATCCCTTACCTCAATGACCAACAGGCTCCATGAGCTTATTTATTCATTCATTATCTCAGAAGGCAAGAGTTCTGTTTCCCATTCATTCTACGTAGGTACAGGAGCTGAGAGTGGAGTTATCATCTGTACGAGATCAGGGAGTTTTTTACATTAAGGATTTAACCCCTGTGCACATGCCAATTACAATCTCAGGGTAAGCATGCGATGGTCATTAGCGAGTGTATAATACTAACAAAAGTAGCGCAATCCTTAATTGTTCGGGTGTAGGACACTGGATCAAAAAGACAGTGCATGACCACTCACTAGATCAATGTGATAATATCAATGTCACCAATATCGACACATGCTGCACATGCTCTCGAGATTACCCTGTACTGGACTAAATCAACAGCAAGTGTTTTGGAGAGGGCAGTTGTAGAATTTCACAGGGGATGGGTCTTCTAGCATGAGCTCTGTCGATGAATTTAAATGTATTCCACTATTAGTTTCTCTCTGTTTAAGAGTTCCAGGCATTAAGTGTTTTTTTTTTTTTAATTTAATGCAAAATTTCCTCTCTTCATGCATACATATCTGTGGTGGAGAAATTCAAATCAGAGAATGTATTCTCTTGATCTAAAGTCATTACTGATTCGACCAGTTATGGATGGGTTTACTGCACATCAGAAAGTCAAACGGTATCAGAAATACTCAGTCTAGGGATCTAAATCTCTTCTGCAGCATCAACAGAATGGAGTGGAGGGACAGGTATTTCTCACAAAGGATACCACTGCTGTGAAAAGACTCCCCATTCACATAAAACAAAGTTCATCCCGAAACCATAGTCAAGTACAACATAGAATTTTTAGATGGGAAACAGAAAATGTACCCTAGGACTGCTCCTTGTACTACTAATGGACGCAGGCAGCTCCTAAATGTTCTATCCCGTGCAGTTGGGGGTCCTTCAAATTATCTATGGTATGATCCCAGTTATTTTCACTAGGAATAATATATAGTTATTGAACATGGGATGGGTAAGGCCAATCTATAACAAAATGAGATAGATTATTTCAAGCACAAAAAGTGAAAATGGCTAGGATTAAAACTGCCCACAAAGGCAGCTAGCCTAGTACTTACCTATGAAATATTACTTTTTACCAGCTAGGCTGCATTTTCCCCTTAAAACATTTGTATATTTTAAATAGTTCATATTTTACATGCTGTAAGATGAAATTGATTTTTTACATTTATTTTATGGAAAAAAGAGCAATCGCATTTAGCACAGCTTACACCTTTGTTTTAATATAGTACCACTTCTGTGTAAGGATATTACCCCCTCACATTAAACTTCCTTTCCAATCATCCGTGCCTTCATCCCTAAATACCATACATACAGAACACCCACAGAATTTCTAATATTTTGTAAAAAATATCTTTGCACTCTTTACACTTGAAATCACATTGCTTTTTTCTCCCTTTTCCAGTTACATTGCATATTCATCTTTTTTTGTCCACTTTGACTACTCATGTCTGTTTTACTCCATCACTTTCCATAAGCCATATATTGTCCACAAATTGCATACTACCTTAAAGCTCCTTCACAATGACCTCCTCTACAGCTGTTAACTTCACTCCTTTCTGCATGCCTCACCTTGTCTCCAGGTATATGTCATATGAGTCCCCCCCTTCTGTTTTTACCTTGCCAGCACATTTTTCCCTCAGTGTTATCTTTGCCCAGTATACACTTCCCCCATTCCCATATCTCATCTTTCATTCTCACAATAACCTTAATGAAATTAGCTCCTCAAATTGTCACTCACACTCCTCTCTACACAATTCCTCCAAATCTCAAAGTCTCTTTTGTCCCTTACTTCTTCCATCCTTTGGTATCTCTCTGTGATGTCCATACTCTTCCACCACTCCTGAGCTCATCTTCACCATTCTCTCAAGCCACTTTACCCACAAACATCACTTTGCCATGGCCCCATTTCATATCACTTTATTACAACTCTCATTCATTCCTCTAACCAGTCATTCAATAGTAGCGTTGCCACCCCTCCGTTTTTTTTCCGGAGTGCCCGGAAATCAATAGGGCACTCCGGTTCTCCGGTTCTCGCTCTGGGAGTCCGGAAATAAGTTGTACGACGTCAGCGGCGTCTGCGACAAAAAAAAATGACATTGCCGTCTTGGACTCTCGGTTGATTGGCTGCTTGCTGCAGAAGAGGCTCATGCAGCAAGCAGCCAATCAACACTTAGATTTGCAAGTCAAATCCGCAAAGCGCGAAATTAGGGGATAAAAAGCGGTGCTCCAGCTATACTTTTACCTTTTACTGTCAGTACAAGGTCGGTAAGGTCTGAAATTTCTTGCTGGTTCGGCTGTTCGGGACGTCTTCAGTGGATTGCCTGGTGTGGTGTGCTGGTTTCATTTGCTGCTGCTGCCTGGAGGAGCCTGGAAGGATTGCCCTAGCCCTGCTGCTTGCCTTGCTTGCTGGAGTCTTCCCCTGCCTGGAAGGATTGCCCTAGCCCTGCTGCTTGCCTTGCTTGCTGGAGTCTTGCCCTGCCTGGAGCCTGGAAGGATTGCCCTAGCCCTGCTGCTTGCCTTGCTTGCTGGAGTCTTGCCCTGGAGAGGTGCTGTGGACTGGCCGACTGGGTGGTGTTGTGTTCACCTGCCTGCCTGCTGCTTGCTGGCCCTTTGTTAGCTGCCTGTTCGCTTCTGGCTGAGAGCTTGTTTAAGGAGCCCTGCTGCTGCTTTTTCTGGAGGTAAGTGGAATTTTTTTAATGGATAAATTCTTTGGAATTAAGGTAGATTTTCAAAGATTAGTGTGACAAGGGGAATGAAATATTGCCAGCACAGCTACTAGTGAATTTTTTAAATATTAAATTTATATTAATTCACTAGCTGTGCTGGCACTATCTCATTCATTGATGGTGACAAAATGTGTGTAACTGTATCTAGATGTTCAACATGTGGTGATTATTAACTAGAACAATTTCTAGTTTGTAATCACCACATCTACCTTATTCTTTATCTGTAGTTTCTAGTATACTGTCTGCAGATATATATAGGAAGGGTTTGTTTGGCTGTTTTTAACTGCAGTTAGTGTAACTATTTTTCATGTGGGTGCACTTTGATTTATTATTTTTCATGTGGGTGCACTTTGATTTATTATTTTTCATGTGGGTGCACTTTGAATTATTATTTTTCATGTGGGTGCACTTTGATTTATTATTTTTCATGTGGGTGCACTTTGATAGTGATTGTATACTGACGGAGTTATATAGGGTTCTTGCTATGATTGTAGAGCTATGATTGTAGAACTATCATTTCTCTAGTCATCACTGCTATGTTTACCTTGATCTGCATTTTCTAGGGTATACCAAAGCTGTTTTTACTGCAATGTTTTAAATATTTCATCTGGTTTTGGACTTGGTTACAGTGAATATATAATGACTACATGATTTGTATAGGATGCTTGGACTGTAGATCTGTCTTTTCTAGTCTGTCATCACCGTGATGTTTACCTTGACCTGTGTTTTTCTTCCTAGGGTGTCTATGTCTAGGGTGTACAGTCTTCGTATTGTAGTGAGGCTTAAATGTAGCTTTTTATCTAGCTTGTCATCAGCACTGTTTACCTTTATCTGTGTTTTCTAGGGTATACCGTCTATACCAAGGCTTAGTTCATTTGATGTTACAGTGAATATATGACTACATGATTTGTATAGGATGCTTGGACTGTAGATCTGTCTTTTCTAGTCTATCATCACCGTGATGTTTACCTTGACCTGTGTTTTTCTTCCTAGGGTGTCTATGTCTAGGGTGTACAGTCTTCGTATTGTAGTGAGGCTTAAATGTAGCTTTTATCTAGCTTGTCATCAGCACTGTTTACCTTTATCTGTGTTTTCTAGGGTATACCGTCTATACCAAGGCTTAGTTCATTTGATGGTACAGTGAATATATGACTACATGATTTGTATAGGATGCTTGGACTGTAGAACTGTCTTTTCTAGTCTATCATCACTGTGATGTTTACCTTGACCTGTTTTTCTTTCTAGGTGTCTTGGGTATATAGCAAGGCTTAATGTAGTTGCTTTTCTTTGGGACTGTCAATGTGAAATATTTCATGTGGTTTTGAGCTTGTTACAGTGAATATACACTGGATATTTTCTAACATTTTGTTGTGTAGATATTTAAGTTTTGAGACTACTTAAATATTTATTTAGTGACACTGGGCCACTCTACCTTGGCATTGGTCAAACTAGCAATGTTTATTAATATTGCACAGTAAGACTGAACACACTTTATTAGGGCCTTAAAGTTGCTTATAAGGAGTAGCTGGCAATGATTACGTTGTAGTCTGGGGAAAAGGGGCATAGTTAGTAAACTTGTGCCAGCCTTTCCCTTGTGTATATAAATCAGACCAAGTGTGTCTCAACTGCTTGAGCAGGGGCCCAAAGCACTGTTTGATAAATAGGGTGCTGGAGGTCTTCACTTGGCCACTATGCTCAACTCTAACTGTGCCAGTGGGAGGTGGTGGTGGTGATCTGGAGTGGAAAAGGGGAGAAACCAGCCCCAAGTTGACTGGTCTCTTTGCTTTTAAGAGAAATTGCACTTAATATGGGGTGTTGCATCTGGACTACTCTGGGGCTACGGAATTCGTCTTTATCATGTCTGCCCATACGGTCTCTTATCGTTATGCAAGTTATTACTGTTGCAGCCAGAGGGTATTATGATTGCTGAGTTACATATTTCATGTTTATCATTGTGTCGGCCCACACTATGTCCTGTTTGTCTTTATGCAAGTTATTACAGTTGTAGCCAGAGGGTATGATTGCTAAGCTGCCATGTATTTCATCTTTATCTTGTCAGTCCACAGTATGCCTGAACTTTCTTGCTGTGTTCAGACTCAGCTGGATAACTTTTGCACTGGGAACTTCTACATAAAAGTAGAGGGTCTTAATTTGGTGCATTGCTGTAGTGTCTGACCCATGTGTTTTACACACAGTTGAATGCCTTCTGTGCATATTCTGCTGTCACACCAGGTTCATGTGTAACAGCTGCAGAAAGTCCCTCTGACAGGAGTTGCTTCTGCCTTTCATTGCTTTACCTTCACTGTAATTTTTCATGAGGAGTCTCATTTTTTTCCCAATACCAACTTGGTATTACTAGGGTGTGAAAGTCTGGAGATTCACATGTGAATGTGAACTCTGGCTAGTGGCTACTGACTGACACAGGCCCCACCAGGCACTGGTGTTGGTCACAAGTGTTTTGATTTTCTATTAATAGCTGTTTTGGTTTATTGTAGTGTTGAGCAAGGATCCTGCACGAATCATGTTCAGGAAAAGGTCAATGGATCATCAAGAGGCTGAAAGCGTGTCTCCTAAGAGGTTTTTCTGCAGTTATAATAAGGTGTGGGAGCAAAGCTACACATGGGTGCGACCAGTTCCAAATGCAGATGCCATGGCAAAGTGCACATCCTGTGGAACAATTTTCACTGTAAAATGGGATGGGGAAAAGGCATTGAAAAGCCATCAGAAGTCAGACAAACATCAGCAAAGCCTTCAGCTCCAGAGGCAGAACCTCGTAATGACCAAGTTTATTCAGCCACGTAGTGTAACCAGTGAAGCTTCCAAAGTCACTGCAGCTGAAGTGACAGCAGTCTATCATGGAGTGAAACATGGTCACTCATATGTATCCATAGATTGTGGAGGTAAGCTGGCACCGACAGTCTTCCCTGATTCTACTTTGGCTTCGAAATTCACCTGTGGGAAGACAAAATCTGAGAGTATTGTCATGAATGTACTTGCACCTCATTCAGAGGAGCTCCTTCTGCAGGAACTTGGCAATTCCTATTTCTCAGTGGGATCAGATGCATCCAATAAAGGGAACAGAAAAATGTTCCCTTTAGTTATTCAGTACTTTACTCACACCCATGGCACACAACAGAAACTCCTTGATTTCTACGAGAATCATAACGAAAGTTCTGAATGTATCTTTACTAGAATAAAGGACATCCTTGTGCATAAAGGACTCAAAGTACAAAACATTGCTAGCTATGCTGCAGACAATGCCTCAGTCAATTATGGAAAGCACAGGTCTGTTTTTAAAAGTTTGAAATCTGAGGTGCCTCACATCATTGCAGCAAACTGTTTATGCCATGTAATACATAACTGTGCCAAGCATGCAAGCAAGCCCCTTGCAAAGTTTGATGTGGAGACTCTGGCTTTGAAAGTACATAGTGAGTTTTCAGCATCTGCTAAAAAAATGGCACTGTTGAAAGGCTTCTATTCTTTCCTAGACCAGGACTTTAAGGAAATAATGCAGCATGTTGTAACAAGGTGGCTGTCTTTGTTCCCAGCTGTGGCAAGGCTGGTAGAATCTTGGCCTGCTATTAAAAGTTATTTTATTAGTCAAGGGCCTGAAGACTGTCACCCCCTTATCTGGAAATTTGTGGAGGCCGATGAGGATGGCATCAGTGGGGATGTCTCGGAGGCAGAGTGCTACATACATTTCATGCACTACATCCTGCAGGTATTCCACAAGTCTATAGCAAAACTTGAAAGTAACACTCTCTCTGCTCCAGAGTTGTACACCGTGATGAAAAGTCTAAAAGATGAGTTGCAGAGAAGGCTAGATGACCAGTTCTTTGGTGCTAAAGTTTCATCTGCCTTACAGCACTTTACTCCAGCTGTCGACAGCAGGTCTGTAGGACCTTCTGTGATTTTACAGTAAAGCACTTTGTTACCTACAGAAGTGGTTTGACTATGATAATAGTCCCTTTAAAGCTATGCAGGTCCTCAGCCTCCAACATCCTGTAACTTGGCCAGAACTGCGTACAGTTGCAGACCTCTTCAAATTGGATGTGGACATTGAAGCACTTTACTCAGACTACTGTGCTTTAACTGCTGCATTGCCAGCCCTGTTACAGATGACAGAGGCATCTGTAAGTGATCGCTGGGTGACTTTTTTTAGTAAAGCTCCAGACTGCAAGCCACTTTACAGACTGGTGCAGTTTGCTCTTTCAATACCCCCAGCAATAGCTTTGTGGAAAGGGTTTTTTCACTTATGGGGAATGCGTGGACTGATGTAAGAAACAGAATGCTTGTGTCACTTGTGAAGGCAGAGTTACAGGTCAAGCTAAACTTTAACATGAGTTGTTCGCAATTTTATTCATTTGTGAGAAATAACCAGCCATTACTTGAGGCTGCTAGATCAAATGCCAAATATAGCTTCAAGTATAAGCAATGATTTCTAGCAAAACTGTGAAGATACTTTTAAACAGTTGCTTTTCTTTTACTATTGTGTGTGGTGAACCTTTAATGTACTGCTTTGAATGAACTGGTGTTTTTAATATCTAAGTAATTGTATTTCCATTTTAGTACTACCTGTGATATTAGACTTCGGCTTAGTTTTCCCATGCTTGTGTGTGATGTACTGTTGTATGTAGTGAACCTTTGAATGAAGTATTGCTAAATAAAGTTTTTTTTAATTTACTTTTGACTCGGTGCACATTTTTCTTCTTATTGGTAACTGTATGTGATATTAAAGACTTGTGCTGAAGGGTGCTAGAGTAAAGGGGTGTGGCTATTAAAGGAAATGGGTGTGGCTTGATTGGGCATGGGGCGGGGCTTGTTTGTCAGGAAATGGCACAGTAGAAAGGTGGCAACCCTATTCAATAGTTATTTAAATTACCGTAGTTCCTTGGTATGCTTCTCAACTACTGGTCCTCCTACTGTAATTTTCAGTGTGTTATAATAAACATAAAAGTAAACTTGAGAACATCGTATACTCTCCACTTACTTTCCTCAACCCATAATCCTTCCCTTGCAGTTTTTTTCGACTTTTTCCAAGCACTGCACTCACTTCTTTTCCTTATTGAATTCCTACCAGTTCATCTTTCCTATATGTCACTGACAGAAGACATCAGTGGTACAATCACCATTTTGACCACTTTCACTTTCCTTATGCAGAGTTCGCCACACAAATCTCCTTCCTTCTCTCAGATCATGTTTTATTTCTTTTAGTTATGTAGACTAGAAAATGACACACTCTATCCCAAAGTACTTGAGGGTTTTTTTCTCTCCTTTTTTTTTCCTACATACATCTTTATTGCCCCTACTCACTGCCAACCAGACAATAGCTACTTAATCTTTATTATGCTACAGCCATGAACAATTTCTGAATTTCCCAAGAGTTCTTGAAGTATTGTATCTATATTTTCTGCTGTCAAAATGCAGTCCTCTACGGGGTATTCCACCCAACCTCCTTGGGCATTTTTTGCAGAACCTTTTCTTTATTTTGTAGTTCCCTGGCTAGTTGTCCACCACCAGGACAAACAATCACAGTGACAGTGGTGGATATAAAAAGTGTACACACCTATGTTAAAATGTCAGGTTTTTGTGATATAAAAAATGAAACCACAATAAATCATTTCAAAACCTTTCCCACCTTTACTGTGACCTATAACCTGTACAATTCAATTGAAAAATCTGTTTAGAGAAAAATATAACAAATAAAAAACACACAATAAGCTGGTTGCATAAGTGTGCACACCCTTAAACTGATACTTTGTTGAAGCACCTTTTGATTTAATTACAACATTCAGTCTTCTTGGGTACACAACTGTTATCAATTAAAGAGACTCTGATTAACCCCAAATAAAGTTCAGCTGTCTTAGTAGGATTTTCCTGACATTTATTCAGTTGCCTACTACAGCAAAAGCCACGGTTTGCAGATAGCTTACAAAGCATCAAAGGGGTCTCATTGTTAACAGGTATCAGTCAGGAGAAGGGTACAAAAAATGTTGACAGCATTGGATATACCATGGAACACAGTGAAGACAATCATCAAAAAGTGGAGAAAATATGGGACAACAGTGACGTTGCAAAGAACTGGACATCCCTCCAAAATTGATGAAAAGACAAGATGAAAACTGGTCAAGGAAGCTGCCAAGAGATCTACAGCAACACTGAAGGAGCTTCAGGAATTTCTGGCAAGTACTGGTTGTGCAATACATGTGGCAACAATCTCCCGTATTCTCCATATGTCTCAGCTATGGGGTAGGGTTGCAAGACAGAAGCCTTTTCTTGCCCAGAAAAACATCCAGGCCCAGCTAAAATTTGCAAAACAATACATCAAGTCTCCCAAAAGCATGTGAGAAAATGTGTTATGGTCTGATTAGACCAAGGCTGAATTTTGGGCCACAATTCCAAAAGGTACATTTGGCGCAAAAACAACACTTCACATCAGCAAAAGAGCACCATCCTCATGGTGAAGCATGGTGGTGGCAGTATCATGCTTTAGGGTTGCTTTTTTCAGCTGGAACTGGGGCTTTAGTCAAGGTGGAGGGAACTATGAACAGTTTCAAATACCAGTCTCTTCTGGCCCAAAACCTTCAGGCATCTGCTAGAAAGCTGAAGATGAAGAGGAATTTCACCTTTCAACACAACAATGACCCCAAGTATACATCCAAATCAACAAATGAATGGCTTCACTAGAAGTAAATTACAGTTTTGGAATGGCTCAGCCAGAGCCCAGACCTAAATCCAATAGAAAATCTTTGGGGTGACCTGAAGAGGGCTGTGCACGAGTGATGCCCTTGCAATCTGACAGATTTGAAGTGCTTTTTCCAGGAAGAGTGGGCAAATATTGTCAAGTCAAGATGTGACATGCTGGTAGGCTCCTACACAAGAAGACTGAATGTTGTAATTAAATCAAAAGGTGCTTCAGCAAAGTATTAGTTTATGGATGTGCACATTTATGCAACCAGCTTATTGTATGTTTTTTATTTTTTTCCCCTAACAGATTTGTTTGTACAGGTTATAGGTCACATTAAAGGTGGGAAAAGTTTTGAACTCATTTATTGTGGTCTCATTTTTTTATATCACAAAAACCTGGCATTTTAACTGGGGTGCAAACACTTTTTATATCCATTGTCTGTGTGTGTGTGTGTGTGTGTGTGTGTGTGTGTGTGTGTGTGTGTGTGTGTGTGTGTGTGTGTGTGTATATATATATATATATATATATATATATATATAATTATGTATCTATTTAAATCTGTTTTCATTTATTTTTCACTTGTATTACTCCTGTAAAGGTATTTATTAATGTAGCAGAGGATGAGTTTTAGCCTAAAGGGGCCAACAAATTCCATATTTTTATGTCTTTGTCATTTTACTATTCTTTGCATTGTGTACTGTGACCCCTTGTCTCCTTTCACTTTTAACCCTGGCTTCCAGCAGTATTCACTATTACATTCAGCCTGTGTGCTACATATGCAGCTCCCACCAATCTCCTAAATTTCATACCTATGCCCTCATGTTTCTTTACCATCAAATTAAATAACCAAACTACTGCATTTACTGTCTTCCTTATGTCAGGCATAGTAATATGTTAAATACAAACCTATTGTTACAGTCTTTTCCTCAACGAGCACCACCTCTTTTCCATCCCTTTTGAGACCACCCCTCTTTTATAAAATATGCCAGAACAAAAAACATATCAGATATTTGCCACCTTTTTACAAAATCTCCCTAACTGTGATTTATAAAGCTTGGAGTCATTTTATCTAGCTTCCCTGCTAAGACCTTTGCCATAATTTTGATATCAAGGTTAATCAAGAATATAAGCAGATGATTCCATGGATCCAGTAAATCTTCACCATCACCCTTGGAGAATATAATGGTCTTGTTATTGCCATCCAAGGGAGCACAGGTTAGTTCTCCCCTGTTTAAATGTATTCCCTTTTTTGTGACCCTTGTTAGAATCCTCATTTATAAAAGTCTGTTAAGATCCTTTTCCTATGCACCATCTCTTAATAGCTTATTAATTTTTTCGAAATTATTGTCATTGCTAGCCTGTTTCTTTCTGTTTCACCCCATTTCTTCCTGTTTCTCTGAACTTTCGTCTCACTCCCTGCTGCCTCATACTTCCCTTTGTATCTCCTTATTTAGGTACCAATACTACTTCTTAATATTCATTCATTTTTTTCTTATCGGTTAGCTCCACTCCCTTCTCTTCTAATTGACCCTAAACTTTCCTTTATTGCTTTCTTAATTTCCATACCAAATATATGTCCACACTATAACTTTCAACTTTGCAGATTGTTGCAGTGGATGCAGGGTGATGCAACAATCCAATTACATGGCTTCTTCTCAGATGCACCCACATTGCCAAAAGAGAGAGGTGAGTAGGTATGGCATAAAAATAAAAGAAAAACTTGAAGGATTGCAGAGACAGCTGAGCTCTGGGGATGCCCTTATGATCCATGACCAGCACCAGCACACACCGGAGTAAGTTGGGGGATTTACAGAAACTGGCTGGTAGATGTGGCATGGACAGGATGAACTGGGGTGCTGGGCCAGTAATATGACAGACAAAGGACCAAAAAAAATTAAAACCCAGCTCTTCTCAGTTTTACAGTCCTTAACTTTTATAATGTCTTTTTATATCCATGGGACCCACCTCCTTTCCCACCTTCTGTTTCTCACCTTTTCTCTAACCACTATTTTTCCACTGCTGAAGAGTATACCATAGAGTATTATCATGCCCCTTCTCACCCCATAGTACACAGGTTGCGGTCCATTATTTCCTTTAGGTATAAATTTATTGCCAAGTGCCTTATGTCCTTGATTTATACCAAGGTCCCTTGTAGCAATATAATCTGTCAATACCCTCCCACCCCCGATACCTCTTATACCACATTCCTTCATTTTACTAGTACTAGCATCTATCTTTGTTTCACATTGTAAAGGGATTCATCCCCCCGACAAGTCACTATCCCCCTACAGCCCCGTCTAGTACCAGAGCCCAATACAACATTTGGAGACCGGTGTACTGAACTGGGCCTGAAGGTCTGTAGAATTTTATTTGTGCTGAGTTCCCCTTTTCCTTATGAATTTGATAGCTGTAGTGACAGGATGTTCATGCTCATCATTGTTTACAGCCTCCAGTGCCTATCTTCAGCCATTCCTCTCAATGTTTCTTGAGTAAGAGGTCTCTCTAACACTTGTTTCTTCTCCTCCACATTTATTCTTCTCCTAGTTTCCTGTCCCTTCCTGAAAAAGAAACAACTACAGCCCATTATTGAGCTTCATCCTGTAGTCCTAGCTCTCTCAGTCACCACTTGAAAACTATGTGATTATCTAAAGGCCACTTAAACAGACAGTATTCAGGGTTCACCCTGAAAAGGGGTACTTCTATCCAGTGTAATTACCTGGTTAATAAATTATATATTTTTTCTCGTTTCTTCTTATTTTCCTTAGTCAGGGACCCTAAGTGATTCTATTCAAATCTGCTCTTCACTGACCCTCCATGACCTTTAGGTTCATAGGTTCATAGGTTCATACTAGGCTATCTGCCCAAGGGCATTTATAAGCCTAGCCCATAGTTATGTGGCTTTCGCCACCCCTTTAGTTTGAATAAAAACTATGCCTATCATTTTGCTGTGCCTCTGTCAAGCAGTGACGCTGAAGTAATCCCTGGGGTATATCTGCAATCTCCCATCCATTGGTCAAGATTCCTCTTGAACAAGACCAGAGAGGTGCTCTGCCTCACATGTACCGGGATTTTGTTCCACAGCATAGGGAGTCTCTGGGTGATGAATCTGTCCCTCCAGCACGTTCTATTTATAACCGTGTCAAGGTTTAAGTCTCCCGCCCTTGTGGTTCTGAGGGATCTAGATTTTTTGAGGTGAAGCATATTCATCAAATCTGGGTTTGACATGGCCTTATATGTCAGGCACAGGTCACCTCTGAGCAAGCGGTATGAGACTGAATAGAGCTGGAGTTCTTTCAGTCGGGCAGCATAAGACATATTTTTGAGACCCTTTATCCTTTTGGTGAGGAACTTTTGGGGCCTTTCAAGCTGCAGCAGGTGTCTGGTCAGATACATTCCGAACGGGGCATTGTACTCAATCATAGGTCTAATAAGTGATGAGTACAGGGGGACGATGACCTCCCTTGATCTAGATGTTTGATCTTTATAACTACTTGACTGTTTACTCTCTAACATGCATTTGTGGCTACTGTGTCTTTCTGCCCTAAGCAACACGGGCCAATAATATGTAATCTACACTTCATCTTTTCCCCTATAAAGTCACTCAGTCCCCTCATTTTTTAAATCTTCCATTCCATTCATTTGCATTTATCTGTCCTGCTGTTCCTTGTTATAGTTGACTTCCACCTGGTTTACTTCACTACAGGGCATCCTATGGCAGTCATTACTACTAACGTACATTTCCTAAAGAAATGTGGACTGTCCTTATGCAAGTAAAACAATAACAGAAATAAAAATATATAAATAATTGTCTAAGTGCTATAAGAGATACTCATTAAAGTTTTGCTCCCTGATGAGTAATGCATTATGTTCTAAACGCACATGAGCATGAAGATTGTCTATGAGCTGAACATTTTCTAGCAGGTATTTCTGCCATTGCTAAATATTCTTTAGTCTATCAGAACCTCAAAAGTTGCAAATAAGAGAGGTTCAGAGGTATGGGTCCTTAAGTGTATATTTACAAAAGTTTATGAAATTACAGGTTGACCAGTCTCAGTGGCTTCATATCTTAATATGCACAAGCTACTGTTTTCATCGTTCCCTCACATCTGTGCAGCTTAACTCAATTTAACTTTTTCCTAATAAGTTTTTCAATCACATATTTTCCCATTGCTCCCCTCTTTTATTTGTAGTTAAACAGGTGAAAGTATTCTAGCATGTACTTCAACAGGTAGATCGCTAAAATAAAAGAATGAGACATCAAGGGGAGTGATCACTGACATTTCTTATACTTACACTTATCTGTATTTTTGTAATTCTGCGGTGGTACAGCAGTAGCGTTGTTACCTCACAGCAAGAGGTTCTCCCGTTCATTTCTTGGCTTGGCTTGGGAGTGCATTCTGTGTGGAGTCTGCATGTCCTCCCCGCGGTTGGGTAGCGTTCGAAAGACGTGCGTGCATAAATGGGCGTGCCTTCGTTGAAGGTTGGGCATCGAGCTGGCACCTCAGCGTTTCATAAAAATCTACTGCCAATCATTAGCGGACCGGAGTTCCGCTGTGGCGACCCCTTACCGGGAAAAAGCCGAAAGACAAACGACAACAACACTTATCTGTATTTTTACACATTTTTTATTAGTTGAGAAATCATGGTGCTTTATCCAAATTCAAGTTAGTTCTAAAGAAAGATAGACAAAAAAGTGTCAGATTTACAGAATGATCATGAAAAAAAAATGAATCTATTAATTAAATGCTTTCATTTTAACTAACAACATTATCTTAGATTCTTAAAGTAGTTATTAAACAAAATTATGTAAAAAAAGAGAGAAAACAGCTTTGTCCAGAATTTAAATTCTATATTTTGGTGTATGCTCCTCGAATTTGTTATTCCAATTTCTTTACCACATACATCACTACCTATGGAAAGAGAATTTGTGCATTTTGGTTTACATTGTTTTATTTAGTTCTTATTTTTCTCACAGTAGCTAATGCAAACAGTGGACACTAAGCAGTATTAATGCACATTGGAACTGGAGTGTCATGCAAAATAAGACCTCTAGAAGTAGTGAAGCAATCATTCCCACAAGCTTGACAAAAGGATTGAATTTCTTCCCAATAATCTTTCACTAATGGACAATAAGCAGAATTATGACTTCAGTCTGGTTTTACAGAATGGTCACGTCCAACAAAAATAATCATTATTTTTCTCTATTTTTAGCTATTTTGCCCATTATGTAAAATGTCTTCTGTATAAACATCCAGGTAAAAATCTTATAGAGTAAAAAAGATGCTGAACTTTTGATAGCTTTTAACATTAATAATTTATCTTGATATGTGATTCCAGCTTTTGTCATGTTTGCATATAAGCTTCTAGTGTACATTTTATTTTATTTTTAATGTGTTTACTGGTATAAAGCACTGAACAATTCTGACCAGTTTTAGTGTCAACCATCTCTAATATCTGCAGTCTAGTCTATTACTATTTAGTATAATTCTGCCAAAATGTATCTATTTATTTTACCTTGGTATTCTATACTGTTTAATTAATTTAACTGTTCACAGATTTATTTGAAATCCTCTTTACTAAAGCCGTGAGTTTAAATATAACATATTCTCAAACAGTCTGCATGCTTTTCTGGTCTATATTCAGTAAATTAATTTATTTTATATGCTCAATTGATTTAATCAGGGTGCACTTTAATAGTTATAGCATGCAATAAATGCTTCCACTTCTATTTTTAACTACAGTCAGCATTAGTCATGGAATGGTATAGAATGAGTACATAATGAAAAAAAGCTAACATTTTGTCACTAAATGTTATTTTTAACATTCGTCACTGCACTGTTCATATGACTGGATTTAATTAAAGTGTACATATGCTGAAAATAGATATTAATGTTAAAACTTATCAGTCAATTCAAGATTTAAATATGTTATTTTCATTTTATTTTCATTACAAACATTTAAGTGAATTTCTTTAAAAATTGACTGATAGTTATCATTAATTCAATATATAAGTGATTTGGTATTAGAATTCCATTATACAAACTTCTGTGAAAGTAAAATCTATTCCACCTTTGTCCAAAATATGAGATGATTTTTATACGCTGACAATGGTTTGTTATGATGGCATGAGAGTATAATTTATATTTCCTATCTTTATTATTTTAGGTTGGGGGGCAATATGCCTGCAGTCTGTATAAAATGAGATCTTGGATAGAAGGATAATAAGTGATGTATCATCAAAAGTGAGAAACAAGTTATTCCACTTTATAGTAATCTTGATTACACTTTTTATTGTATTATCAGAGTTTTCTTTAAATATTTGTTTGACTTTCTTTTTCAGAATGATTCCCAAATATTTAATGTTTATATGATTTATCATCATAATTCTTTCTAAAATTAAACTGTAATCCTACTTTGGATTAATAGTCAAATGTTATAGTTATATTGTGGTTGTATTTTTAACCCTGAACTATATTAAGGTCTTATATGTACATTTTGAACATGCCTAAAGCACTTCTTAATATTCATAAGGGTTACGAGAAGGAGGTCATCTATGAACAGCAATGTTTGTGATATAGATATAAATATTATTCTAAGGAAATTTTATTCATGTATTATCTTTAACAAGAAGGACTAGATGTGTCATAGCTTGGGCAAATAACCCGTGAGGTATTGGGTAACATTAACACTGTCATTAAGTCAATTATTTTTATAAAATGATCCAATTTTAACACACATTTTATCATATTATTTAATAATTTTACTAAATTACTAAAATACCTAGAAAAAACAACTAATTTAATACTTGGATTAAACCATTCTATTTTAAAGTATGAAGCATCTTTTCTATGTCAACTTTAATGACTTCTAGATCTCCATTAATATTGTTGGAATATTATATTGAATTTTTCTATTAACAGCAAAGACAGATTTGTCTTCATCTCTTAGGTCATGTAAATACTGCTTCCATCTATCTGTAAATATTGATACAAACATTTTATAGTCCATATTTAATAATGTAATTGGTCTAAATTATAGATAGTCAATTGAACTAATAGATTGTTAAATATGAAAGATGTTAATCAGAACCTCCAAGAAAAAAGAATTTGGTTCTAATATGCATGCTATCATATACTTTAGTTAACAGTTACAGATGGCAAAGTTGAAATAATGCATACATTTCTAGTCCATTATACCAGCAATATCTGGTGCTTTGAGGTCACTAACTTTATTTATCTGCTCCATCAGATCTTGGTTATCAATATATTTAATTAGTACAGCTATACCATGTTCTGATAAATTTTGTGTTACCATTAAGATAATTTGCTAAAAGTTCATTTGTCATATCTGCCAAATATTCACATTATTATTATGGCTTCTGTATTTCTTTTTAAGTTCTTCTTAAATATCTTCAATAACTGCCACCTTTATGCTATTCCTTGAGCAGTTAATTATTGGCTTCAACTGGAAGTGCTCAACATTTTTGTTATTTAAGCTGGCTTGTGCAATTTTTGGGGTGTAATAATATATGGACTACATTTAACATTTTCTAGCATTATCTCCATATTGTGGTTCAGAATCT
The DNA here is from genome assembly GCF_019279795.1 of Protopterus annectens. Classification (NCBI taxonomy): domain Eukaryota; kingdom Metazoa; phylum Chordata; order Ceratodontiformes; family Protopteridae; genus Protopterus; species Protopterus annectens. The sequence goes on along the minus strand of NC_056733.1, from coordinate 1,842,603,383 downwards.
GTTGATATTCTTTTTTCTTTGTGTACTTTCTTTAGCCACATTTATTTATTTAATTTATTTATTTATTCATTTATTTATGTCTAGTAGTCCGTTATCCCATTTTTTGGTTTTAGCTTCATACCATGATAATGTTTTATCATACAAGTAGCATTTCAAAGTGTCCCATAATATATTCTCATTTATATTTGGGCATGAAAATCAAAATGTTATTTATTTCTTCTGACAGCCATTGTTTGAATTATTTTAGTTTAGTTATTTATGATGTTGTCCTATTATAAATTGTGACTTTTAATTTTGTTTAAAATGAATTTAAAAAATAGCACATTATGCTCTGACACTTGGCATGCAATAATCTTCAAATGGTCATTTGATAAAACACTCCCCTGGATTCTCAAAAGCTTGCATGGAGTGCAAGGTGAGTAAAGGAGCTCACGCAGTCAATATGTCTGCCGTGCGATCCAGGAAGAGCTAGCAGGGGCGTGCACAAGAGCTCCAGCACTAATCCTGCATGGACTAAGCCCTAGTATGTAAATCACCTAATTTGCAGGAGAAGTACATGCAAATGAGGTGATTTTGCAATCCAGGAAGCTTGCAATAGTCCATGCAAGACTAGTGCAATTTGTAGAAGAGTACTTGGATAGTAACCGAGTACATTTCTGCAAATTCCAAAACGGGGCTATGACATCTCCAAATAAAGGCTGCATATTATTGAGGAAGCATGCCAATGGCCAAGTATAAGGCCATTGGCATTGCAAACTGTTTAAAAAATAAAAAAATCAACTTTTATTTTTTTTTCGCCGATCTCGGCTGTTTAAGTATAGGGCAGTGGCGCACAAACAGGATTGGGGGGAAAATAAGAAAATAAACTTAAAATGAGCATTCTAACTAAAATCAGTATTCTGCCATGAAAGTCAACGGCAGGCAGAAGACAACCTGGCCAGTGAGTAGGGGTTGCTAAGGGGGGAGACTCAGTGTGAGACATGTAAGTATGAATTAGCAGGCAATCCTATGCAAATGAGGGGACGGATAGTGAATCCCAGATTTCCCCAGGGTGTGAGGCAGATCCCAAGAGTGTAAGAGTATAAGTAGCTGGGTGCAAGACTAGGGTATAGGTGACATCATGGGGGGTGGTGTCAGGCATACTGTAAGTGGATTGGAGCCCTGTGGCTTGGGATTGCACCTAGCTCAGCACAGCTAAGTCAGCAGTGTGTCTAAACCTGGCTAGCACTCTTTATAAAGTCCAAGCGGGTGTGCACGCCGTGCACTGGGTTTTACAGGAAGAAAAAGGAAGTTAAACCAGGAAATAGCAGCTCTGTGCACATTTGAGCACTCCGTTTGCACAGCGCGCACACAAGCTTAAACAGGGAGGCAATGGGAAGGGAAAACAGCAGTAAGAAGGTAATCAAATAGAACTAGCTTAGTTGACAGGTGAAATGCATCAGCATCAGCCAATTACAAAGGCAGCAGAATAGCCCAGCCCAGCACACCACTATAAACTATGCAAACACCTTTCCCCCTTGTTTTTCCAAAAACTCTGCACCATTGGTGTATACAGACGGGGACATTTTACAAAATGAAAGCAAGAGAAAATATGTTAGGGGCTGCTTTTGCTATCATAAACCAGCATGTGCAAGAGGCTGAGGGTGGTGAGGATGTGAATGCTGCTGAGCAACCCACAGTGAGGAGATGGAGAAGAGTGTACAGACCCAGGGTAACCTACCAAGGGCTACATGAGCTGGAGATAGTGGAGTACTATATGGTAGACAGGGACCTCCTACAGCAAATTGTTGAGCTGTACCGGCCACGCCTCAGACACAGAACTAACAGAGGGGAACCCATCCCAGTGGATACCAAGGTATGTGTAGGCCTAAGAATACTACCTACAGGTACCTTCCAAAGGCCAACTGGGGATATGAAGGGGATTTTACAGGCATCAGCATCCAGGGTACTCCACCATTTCCTGGATGCCATGTCAGCACATGTCAGTGAGCACGTATATTTCTCCATCACCTGTGAGGCATTGGCCAGCAATATGCGTCTCTTCCACCAAATAGCAGAATACCCTGAGGTAGTGGGTGCAATAGACTGCACGCACATACGTATCAAAGCACCTCGTGGTGAGCGAGTTAGAGTCTACATCAACTGCAAGGGCTTCCCCTCCATCAACTGCCAGGTTGTGTGCAATGCCCCGGACATAATAATGAATGTGTGTGCTGGCTGCCCTGGAAGCTACCACGATTCCCACATATGGCATCTGACACAGCTGTACCAGACATTTGTCAATGGGGACATCCCACACGGTCACCTAGTGGGAGACGCTGGATGCACACTGGAGCCATGGCTGATGACACCCATCAGAAATGCACACACACCCAAACAAGAACTCCATAATGAGGCACACGCACAGACACGAATCATAATAGAGCATGTGTTTGGGATGCTCAAGTCACGATTCCAGTGCCTGGACACATCTGGTAGAGCCTTGCAGTACTCACCAACTACATGTACCCAAATTGTCCTTGTATGTGCAATGCTGCACAATATGATCCTGCGGAAACAGCTGCAGCAGGAACAGCATGGAGCAGGGCCACAAAGCCCCCCACCATTGCCAAGGCCTGCACAGGCACAGAGTGACTCAGAGGAGGAACAACCTGAGCCTGCCCGAGTATGCAGAAGGAGGCATGCCCAATATGCCCTGGCATTGGCAAAGAGGCAATGCATAGCACATGCACTGACACAGTAGGGACCCAGGGAATGACACCTCTCTCTGACTCGCACATACAGTAAAAGGGATGCCAAACATGACACTACCTGTGCTCAACCATGTATAGGGAGTGTGCTATGTGCATCCGACATAGGCAGCCCTGCAGCACTACCCTCAGTACTGAGACACCCACAAGGTAAGTGACTCACACATGCCAGTTGGGGGGGTCACATACCCAACAACAGTTACAGCCAGCAGGATAGGTGTCGACAAATACAAACAAATGCTGTATTATGGCCTTTGAATGAGCCCTATGGGTAACCCCTCCCCAGGTCGACACAGACTACAGCAGGACAGGCAGTTGGATGTAAGTTGTGAAGGCTAGGAAGTCAGAAACTAATATGTAGGTAGTTAAAGCTAAAATTTGTAGTACACTGGTATGCCTCTAGCCAGCACGATAGGTAAGACTACAGACTGAAATGGTGTACTCGACATACCAGTACAGTCCTAGCAAATGTGTAAAAGTGTCAGAGGTGCCCCCCATCGTACATACACTTATAGTAACAGTCATGTGTGCCCCCCCACTCTTGAGTAGAAATGTAGAAACAGTCAGGTGTCCCCCCCCCCCGCTATGCAGAAATGTAGCAACAGTCAATGCCAAATGACCAATGTATACCCTGCAGACACAACATGCTACCTGTCAGTGTACAACACAAAGGTCAGCACCTCCATACAAACTACCTGGACTTGATCCACACATGAAATATAGATGGCCATACTGGGCATGCTCACACACATAGAGGAATGAAGGCAATGTCAGTCAACAACATAATGAAAGGTAATGCTGGGCATGCTTACACACAAACACATGAAGACCATGTCTGCAAACACCAGTGCACCAGACATATCTGGTAGTCGCAGATCTTAGTGCAGACACATGTCAGTATGCACCACTCCTGCCTTCCACACATAGTGAATAGGAATACAGACAGATATACGTAAGGACAACACACTAAAATAAGCCAAAGGTAGACGGACATAGATGTGTGGAAGAGGGTGACCGTGACAAGGAGCCACCCAGGCCTGTCCCACCTAGCACCCAGCCAAAGGGCCCCAAACACATGAGATGCAGATGTCACTCATTGCAGATACTAGTCACCAGTATCTGTCAGCATGACAGACTATGAGGTGCATGTGCCAGCTGTGCAACATGACTGTACAAGGAAGTAGTCACCTAGTAGCTGTATACACGTACCTGTGACATATGAGCCCATGTGTGCCCGCTTGTGGCATGTCAACCCCTACATGAATGGGTTATGGCCCATGCACACACTGTCCTCCCCATAGCAGTATTATGACAAGCCTGCTGAGGTCATCCAATATGAAATACACCTTTGAGAGAGCTTTAGCTCAGTAATCCCCATGGTGCATCTCATAACTGTGTACTGTTGTAATGATAAACAAGGTAGGTAGTAGTTCCAACCCCAGACTTGGCAACTGTGTGAGTGTATGTTTGTGTGTATGTCTCTCTGTCTCTGATTGTGCAGAGAGAAATGCTTTTTAGGCTACTCACACTCCGTACAATTCATATACTCAACTTTGGCAAGGCTGCTGATGTCACTCACCTAGAAATACACCTCTGGGAAAATCATAGCCCAGTAATCTCCATAGTGCATCTTTTAACTGCGTACTGCTGTAGTGTGATAAAGTAATTAGGTAGGTGTTCTACCCTCAGACCTGGCAACTGTGTGTGTTTGTGTGTAAATCTGTGTGTGTGTCTGACTGACTGAGTAGACAGCAATGCTTTTTAGGCTACTCACACTCTGTACAATTCATATGTTCAACCTTGGCAAGGCTGTTGATGTCACCCACCTAGAAATGTTTCTCAGGAAAGTCATAGCCCAGTAATCTCTGTAGTGCATCTTGCAACTGTGTACTGCTGTAGTGTGATAAAGTAGTGAAGTAGGTGTTCTAACCCCAGACCTGGCAACTGTGTGTGTTTGTGTGTGAATCTGTGTATGTCTGACTGAGTAGAGAACAATGCCATTTTAGGCTACTCACACTCTGTACAATTCATATACTCAACTTTGACAAGGCTGCTGATATCACCCACCTAGGAATACAACTCTGGGAAAGTCATAGCCCAGTGATCTCTGTAGTGCATCCTCTAACAACGCATTGCTGTAGTATGATTAAGTAGTTAGGTAGGTGTTCTAACCCCAGACCTGTCAACTGTGTGTGTTTGTGTGTCTGAGTGATTGGAGAGCAATGGTTTTACGTTACTCACACTATTTAGAATTCATATACTCAACTTTGGCAAGGCTGCTGATGTCACTAACCTAGAAATACACTTCTGCGAAAATTACAGCCCAGTAATTTCTGTAGTGTGTCCTGTAACTGTGTACTGCTGTAGTGTGATTTAGAACTGTGGTAGAGTTCTATCTCCACCTATGGCAGCTCAGGATGTTTTGTGTGTGTTTCAATGTCTGCGTATGGAGCAATGCATATAAGCTATTAACTCGAAGTACATTTCAAATGCCCTATTTTGGCAATCCTGCTGATATCATTCATTGTGAAATGCAACTTTGGGGAAAAAGCCCCTTAGTAATCCCTGTGGTGTGACCTGTAATTGCTCTATGCTATAGTGTGATATAGGCCTCGGTCAGGGGTTTTATACCCACACATGTCAGTTGTGGATGTTTTGTGTGTGTCTCACTATCTGTGTAGGGAGCAATGCATTTTAGGCTAGTCACTCATTGTACAGTTGAAATGCCCTACTTTGGTAATCCTGCTGATGTCATTCACTGTGAAATATACCTTTGGGGAAGGAGTACTCCAGTAATGTTTGTGGTGCGTATTAAAACAGTGTAGTTTTGTAGTGTAATAAACTAGTTAGGTAGGTTCTACTCCCAGACATGACAGGTGTCAGAATGTGAGTGTGCTTTTATGATGGCCCTACTATATATCACAATGTCAATACAGGGATAACAGATGTAAATTAGCTGAAAGGCTGGGATGAAAAAGCCATACCCATACATGTGACATCAAGGCCAGGCAATCACAGTTAGCAACCCCACTATTACCCAGAGCACACACTCAACCCATGTGTCATACACACACACATGCCCAATATGTGGGTAGTACACTGCATATTGGCCACTGGTAGTAACTATGGAGTGATAGCAATGGGCTACCAGAGGGCATGTCACCATGCCCCATCTGTCCAATATGCACATACATGCAGACAGTGCACCTCCACCATGTTCCCCAATGGACACCTGCACCACCTGTGATGTTCCCCAATGGACACCTGCACCACCTGTTGCCTTCACATGTGACTCACAATGGACATACCATGCCTGACAACATGTCCTGCATGGACAGATGACACTGACATCAGGGAATGCTGTTTGCATGCTATCAATGTAGGTACAGGGTAAACCTGCTGCCCATTACCAGTTCCTGCCACAGGTGGGCAAGACTGGCACGTCTGATGATAATCTGTGTTCACAACATGGGCCAGACACCCCAGGTACTGTTCCACATGTCACTGTACATGCATATGGGACGTTTTCACATCCCAGACACCATCCATGTCATGGACTAAGGAACGCATACATGGCATGTCATGTACAGCATTGGCCACACACAAGTCACCCAGGTGACTGGATGGGGGATGCAATACCCACCTGTGTGGGTAAATGCAGAAACTACAGGCTTGAGCCACAATGCAGACCATTGTCATGTGGCCTGATGCCAAGGTATACCCATTGCCTACCCTTGGACAGCCTGCTGGCACAGTTGACCACCACGCACCCGTGCAGACATTCACCCATGCATGTCAGAAATGGCACCCTTTGTGTTCATGTGTGTGTGTTGTATGGTGCATATGTCCACATTCACACTCATTACAACCCCTTATGGCATACTGAAGCATGCTGTCTGATGTCTGACACCTGCTCATACTCTTTGCCCATACGACCTCCGTATGACCCGTGTGGTGCATGTGATACCTGCACATTGATGTGTTGTGGCAATCCCACTAGTGATGAGTTGCACTCCTGGCCCTGCCGTTTGTGTCAATGTGTGTGCATCCCTGTGTGAGTGCACCTTCGTTGACGCTGGTACTTGTTCATGCAGACAGGCACGTGTACGTCACCTACCATATACATCTACCGTATCCCTGTTGCAGAGGTCACTCACCATCACATATATGTTCTGAGTGTTCCACATCAGGTAACCCATGTGGTGCATCCAATAACTTCATCAAACTGTGATAATACTACATTGTTGTCGGGGGTTTGATACTGTGTGCTGGTAGGTGTGTGAAATAAACATGTTTCAGTTTTACTCTCCCACTCCTCCCTGACATGTATTTGCCTCTGTCTGCCTCCCCCGCTCCCTCTCTGGTGGATGTGGTGACCCACACCTGCCTTGCTTAGGCAGCAGCATGTGTATTTTAAGTGATGCTCATGATCAGCTGATGGCCTCTGCATGAATTGCAGCTTTCCTCTAGCTGAATGCATGTGGAACAGCTGTGGTAACATTCCCATAGCCAATTGCATGGAAACAAACTCTAATACCTAGGAACATCATGGTGGTGTTGGTCCTTTTCAGTCACTGTGAGCAGGAACTAGATCTGTTGTTTTGCAAACAGCATCTCAGATGGATTGGGGATGTACCTCTAACAACATATGCTGCGGAAAGAGGGCAACAAACAGGAGGGGGGTGTGCCTGGCCTGACTACAGACTGTAAGTGCTGCTATACTGCATCAGGAGTAATGTTGGTTTAACAGTGTTTGTCTGGATATGCCTGTCATACATGTCGCAATACCTGCCATGTCAGTTCCATGTATATGAGGAATCCCCATCTGCAGGGTCATCTGCAGACTGGGCAGTGTTGTGCCTTTGGTTTCATGTGTTAGCCACAGTGCATCTATCTGTGGAATGCTGAAGGTAGTGTGAGGATTGCAGTCTGTAGATGGTGAAGGCTGTGACAGTTACTGACTTCATATCCCTCCTAGGACATATGTTGCAGCAAACCCTGTTACAATGGAAAATATATGAGGTTATCACAGCAACATGTCTATACTGGCCCTGTGTGTGCGCTGTCCGCCACTCCTCTGTCAACCTTTGTACATATGGCGTGCATGAAGTGGTGCATATGTGATGTACACCATAAATAGTGTGTCATCATATCTGATAAGAAGCTAGTGATATATCAGATTGCTACACATGTCATGTACAGTAGGGGTTATATTTTATGACATAAGCTGGACATTCTGTGGATGTTTGTACAGTACTGAGGTCTGTGTAGTGATGGTGAATGTCGGCAGTGTGTGTATTGTTAATATGTACTTTAGCCTGTATACAGACTGTGGTAGATATCATTGTTCTTGCTCCCCTTCTATCAGATGTTACATGCTGCCCCACTTTATGGTACTGTTTTGCCACACATGTTTGTAAGACCATACACACACATGCCCCATACCACAGACAGCCATCAGACCAAACTGTGTAGCAGCCCAGTATATGTAGGGTCATTCTGTGAGTGGCACATATGAGAATGGTGTAGAACAGATAGTCCATATACTGTAATATTATGCTAGCTTACCATATGTGTCTGTGGCTGTGTTCACATTGGTTGTGGTGTATCTTACCCTGTACTGTGACATGGCTGTTGAGCCTGCTATATATGCAGGTACATGTGCATTCCCCCATACAAGATGTAGGCCAGTCTTGACCCAATTGGCCTGTAGCCTGCAGAGTGCATTGTTACATGCCTAGCAGCTTTGTGTATTTAACCAGTGGGATGTCATGTGCAGATACTTGCCAGATGTACTGCTGCCGGGCCTCTCTTAAAAGTCATGTATGTCAGACAGAGCAGTGGGATGCTGCACAGATGTATGTCAATATGTAGTGGGTAGAATGTGTCCATAGCGCCCCTGTACCAGCAGTCATTATGTGTCAGGCCAGACAGGAGTGTGTGAATCCAACACCTATGGTGCCAAATGTATACCAGTCATTATGTGCTATACCCATCTACATGGCTGTTTACATCCATATTGTCAGGCCTCGTACACATGTTGTGCACTAAGAGATTATGTGTATACCTCTGGACTGTACAGGGTGCATCCGAAGTTCCACATATAATGGCCAATATCTCTGCTGCACTCCACCAGGTCATTACATGCTAGCGGAGGTACTTTACAATGATTTCCTTAGGATTTCTGTCAGTAGCCAATGGCACACATGTTATAAGCAGATGTCATGTTCCACACACACCATGTCTGTGAAGACAATCCCAGTGACAGTAGCAACAGTCTATTAATATACCTGCTATACATACCTGACATCCCCTTGCACTATGACATTAGGACTATAGGGGCTGGGGTACGGCTACACTCCATGTCCAGGACATATGGTGGAAATATATGTACATATACTTATCCAGATAGCCATATATATATATATATATATATATATATATATATATATATATATATATATATATAATTACTCATGTGTACTACCTCCAATTACCACTGTCATGGCAACCACCCACAATAAATCCCCACAGCATGTGGGCATGGTCCCTAAACATTTCCTGTGTGATGGACATCCTTCCTGTGTGTGGGCATCAGTGACACAGACAGCAGGTAGCAATACCTCTTACAGGAGAACCTGCACATTCAGAGCAGCCACATATATGTAGGATGATCAGGAACTACAGACAGACTGTGAGTAGAGTTGTGTTATGCTTAGCATAGTACTGGTGTTACAGGGTGTTTGTGTGTACATACTAGTGTACCTTGGAATGCAGTCTGTCTGCATAGCTCACTATTGTGGGCCTATCCTCTTGCTGGACAGAGGTATGCCTATCATGTGTTGTCCGTCCACCACACAGGTCCTTTGTCAGATATTACACTGGCAGTGCGTGTGTTGCATGTATCAGTACATGGCTACATCCATGTCTATATCTACCCTCAATTCCCTGACTGAGGGTATGTTGCAGACTATCCTGTAACACCAGCACCTTGCTTAGTGTATGGCAACAGTTCCACATATGTGCCTGTGTTCCAGCCTCTGTCCTCCATCTACATACCAAGCTTTGCACATATGTCATGCTGTTGGGGGGTTTTCTGAAGTGGGCTGTGAGTATATCACATTGCCATTGCTGCCATTAGTCCACTGCTGTTGTATCCCCCACACATACAGTGTGGCTGGGGCCATATATGTGTGTGTGTGTCACAAACACAACACATGTGTGCCCTTATGCACTGCAGAGGCCAGTGTATGTAACAATGATATATGGGCCTGTATTATTGAGTCTAGGTGGGGAGCACCATGAATGACCTAGGCTGTTACATAACGTAGGAGTATCAGGGGTGAGCTGCCACACAGTATCTGGATGTACTGTACCATATACTTCACCTACATTGACATTTCTTACATGAATTGGGGCACTGCAAGCCTACTGCCTCCTGCCATACAGACTGTTCTGTTTGTTTTGCCTTATGTACTGGATACAACCCATTTGATCACAAAACATCTTTACCTCCTACTATGTTTGTACAGTGGAGATAGAGGCTGCTGAACTACACACCTGCAGTACATACTGTTGATTGTGTGGTATCCTGTGGCCCAGTCTGTCTTCACTATTGTACATTTCAAAGTGCATGGCATGGACAGCAACAGTTGTGAACCTTTCCAGACTACTGTATTAGTGTAACCGTTTCACAGTTGCAGTACTGTTTATATGGTTGTCAGTATCTCAACAGCTATAGGACATGACATATAGAACTGTTATAGTACACAATTAAAGGATTCCAATTTCTGCAAACCTGTGTGTGGTGTCTTTCCTATAACCTTTCTATGGGTATATGTTGCAGGCAACGATTGACATTAGTATGTATGGCCCATACAGTATCCAGTTGTTCAGGTGTTATCTGTAGGCATAGTGGCTGATCCATATTGTGTTCACCTTCTACATATGTATCTTACTGTACATATATATGCATGTGTATGTGTAGTCCACATGTATATATATATATATCTGTGTCTGTGTATCTGTATCCTGGGGATGTTGATGGCTCCCACATATTACATGTCCTATGGGAGGCAGACTGTGGTAGTGTATTGCAGGGCACATGTGTTTGGCTGTGGGGGGATGCCTATTCGTACAAGACGTATAGTGTGTGGGGCCTCTCAACCCCATTAATGGTGCATGTGGACATATGTGTATTTGTTAATCTGCAAGTGCTATCTACAGATGTATGGCCATTTATACCTATATATATATATATATATATATATATATATATATATATATATATATATATCTGCTAACAGATGTATATATATATATATATATATATATATCTGCTAACAGATATATACCTACATAGATATATATCTGCGTACACATATGTAACATGCTGTATATATGTAGACATATAGGTGTTGACACATATATGTGTCGATTTAAGCCTATGCATGTATATATGTGCATATATAGTGATATATATGTATATAGAGTTAGTAAAACAAATTATATATGTATATATATATATATATATATATATATATATATATATATGTATATACACACACACATATATGGATATGTTGTATCTGTTAAGAGTTTAAAATAGTTACACACACACAGACATCTAGATGTCGATATACATTCTCTGTACTGTTGCATGACAGGACTGGATGATATGTTTCTGAAAACATTGACTTTCTGTGTATCTGTCATGGCTTAGTGGAACATCACTTTGTCTACGGTGTGCAGAGTCCTTTGTTTGAGCCTTGCAAGAGCTGTTTATTCTGTTGCTGGGCAGAACATGGCCCATTGGATGCAGAGTGATTAAGGCAATTTAAAACAGTTGTAAGTGGGTTTGTGCGTGTTTGCGTGGAGCAAAGCAATGCCTACACAGGTTAAGCAATTTAGAAGCTGAGTGTATGAAAACGTAACCAGAGGTTAGCAGTCCTTACCATAGCACAAACCCGTGCAAACCCACTTACAACTGCTTTAAAGTGCCTTAATCACTCTGTATCCAACGGGCTGTGTTCTGGCCAGCAACAAAAAAAAAAAACAGCTCCTGTTATGCTCGAAACCAGGACCATGCACACCATACACAAAGTGATTTACCACTAAGCCATGACAGATATGCATATTCATGATGTTTTCACATACATATCATCCAGCCCAGGTATACAACACTACAAGGAATGTATTCCACTATGTAGATGTATTTGTGTGTGTATATATATTCATCTTTAAATGGATATAACATTTCTATATATGTAGATATAGCTATAGAAATATATACATATATATAATATATATATATATATATATATATATATATATATATATATATATATATATGCCAATATATATATATATATATGCCAATATATACATAGATATGCTTACATATATAGATATATATGTATTCATCCATATGCCCACATATATACAGCACTAAAGTTGCATATATGTAAGCATATATAGAGTTCACCTTTCAAAGAAAGAATTTCTTGTTTCCGAAAGCTGGAAGGCTGAAAGTATGTTCTCAATATTGCAATTAATGCATCGAATGTGCAATGAGCGAATGTCACTATGCATTCGCTCATTGCAGATTTGGCAATTTGGGTGCGGATGACACTATAGTGGGGATGGGGAATATTTACCTATCTCCACTGTAGTGCAAACTCGGAGTTAGTGTATCACATTGGGGGGTTCTGGGGGGCCCAGACCCCTAGATGGGGGTGCAGGGATGCTTGCCACCCTGCATTGATATGTATCCCAACTTGCAGTTCAAGAATCAGCAAAGCTGCCTTTAGATTTGCTGTGTTTTGAACTGTGGTGCAATAAGAAATGATGGCTTGGTCCTTTTGGTTTGCAGATAGGGCCATTCGAAGAAATAATTGTCTCCCTTTCAAAGGTAAACATATATATATCTATATAGGTATATATGGGCATACATCTGTAGATGAAACTGGCAATGTAACCACAACATATATGTCCACATGCACCATTGATGGGTTTGAGAGACCCAAACACCATACATCTGGCACAGATAGGTATCCCCCCCCCCACAGCCAAACACATCTGGCCTGCAATACACTACCAACCTTAGCAGATCCCATAACCAGGACCCTACAGGACAAGGGCAGTACATGTTAACAGTACTCCATCACACCTGCAGGATGTCAGGCTGGCATTACTAACATATCATGCAGTACAGTCAAGTGAATTGTCATGCTTGGGGGAACCTCCTGAGCAGGCCCAGCAAGTAGTTGGGATCCCTCATACGATCCAATAGGCCTACACCTGACAATGGATTCACCAATGTCGGCAATGACAACCATAAATCCACCATGTCAGCTGCGAACTACCACCCAGTAGCCTGATGACCCTGGTCTGCAGGGACATGGATCATATCAACAATGAACCCATGGCCAATGTCACTGGTAATCGTAACAGATGGGACCCTGCCAATGTTGGACAAGTCAAAGGCAGAGAATACAACATGAACCTGGTATACCTCCTTGACCCAATCATGATGGGTGTAGATGAGGGTTAAGAGGTGCACAATGCCTATGTAGATCATAGCAGGCTTTTGCACACAATCCCACATGTATTAATGTGTGTAGTTGTTAAGGGATCTACCTCCGTTCACAGAATATGTTTCCACCAGGACTGCTTGGCAAATGGCAACATTCCACAGGTGCCATCCCTTGGACATACAGTCCTTCACAGGTCATAGATGTGATAATGCCGTCCTTCACAGGTCATAGATGTGTTAATGCCCACCTCCACACTGTAGAGGTGTGCAGCACTACTGGGGTTGCTATAACTCACTGGATGTGGCTGTTGTGGACACATCTGCCATCATTGCAGTTACTGTTGCATCTATCCCCCCACAAAGCTGTCTGTAATACTGTACAGTGTATGTAATCAGGTTATTAGTTGTTGTTTACACCATTCACAGTAGTTGAGCTTCTCACACCCTCCTAAGGGTAGGACTATGCCACCGGCAGTGGCACACTCATGTTACTGAGGTAAGGATTGCAGTAGAGTGGGGAAAGGGACATACACCCTGCTGTTAGCATGTTCAATGTCATCCACATTGCAGACTGGATATATAGCAATGTGTGGTTGTGCCTCTCCTGTCTTGGTGGGATTACATGTGCAACAGATGTATTACCTGCATGGGGACATACCTCCATGTGTACAGACTTGTACCTGTACTGCATCCAAACCAAATGCTCTGAGTTGTACCCAGCCATGTCATGTGTGCAACCCACTACACTTACTGGTGTCCACTGTAGAAGGCCTGTTGACAACACTACACACATCAGCCATGTGGCACATGGACAAACACAGGGCAAACATTACAGATAATGGTGACAAAGTACAACATTGTTAATTACAGCTATGATGCATCATGGCTGCACAGCTACACCTTCCAAGATATTAGCATTTCACTTTACTGCTGACAACATGCTACACAGCATTCCATTGCTACACTGTTGTGCAGTCACCCTGTGCATCAGCACCATGTTAGCATGTCCCTGCATGGATGTTACGGATGTCAGGTAGTGGCACAGGTATCATCATATGCACAGGGTGTGTTGTTGGTTTGCCAGAGGCCTAGGCTGAGCCATACAGTTGACAACATGTGTCCATGTGTGAGGGGGCTGAGTACTGTTATGGGCCAATGGTGATGTCATGTGTGCAGGTATGTGGTTGCTCTAGGTTTGTTGTTTATGTGTGTGTGTCTGCATGCACACAGTTCAACCATGTGGCTGCCCTATACTGGGATTTGTGAGAAAGCTGCAGACTGTACCTGGCAGGGTTTGCAATTCACTGTTTCCAACCACAGACATGGGACCTGTGCCTGGCAGGGGTGCTACAGGAAGCATCAGGTACAAAGCCAGATTGAGTACTGTTCTCTGAGGTTGACAGATGTCCACTGGATCCAGGTCCTACCTGGGACTGGCCAGGGCCATGTGCACATGATCTGCTATGATGTTCTGTGGACAGCACCCCCCAAAGTGCTGGGATTGGTACTGCCACTACGAGAGCGGCTGTGACTGTTGTGACATCCATGGCGACCTTCAGCTGCTGGTGTTGCTGGCATACGTAAATGTGGCCGTCGCAACTATCCCACCCTGTCCTGATGCATGGACAAGCCATTATGGATGAGATTCAATGTCTCACCCCACTGTTTATCCATGACCTCGGTGTAATTACAAATGGCACCTGCTAGGTCATGGATGCTGTCAGTTACAGAGGTGTGATGAGCTCTCTGTGCCCTTAGACCTTGCCTGGTGTACTTTTCCATTCATGCCTGTGCCTCCATGACAGCCTGGAACATGCGAGTGGTTGATATAGATGTGGCACATCTGCCATGGGCATGATGACCAGCAGACCAGCAGTGCTTTGATGAGCACCCCTGAACATCTGCCTATGTGATACCCCACCAGACATCTGGCTATGGTTGCTGCATCCTGACACATGTGCCATAGATACCACACTGTCCTGGCCAATGCCAACCATAGACTGTCCCTCAGCTAAGGCCAACGGTGATGAGGTATGTCGAGGCAGTGTGACTGTGTGCGTGGATGTGGTGGATACGTGTGGGATGTCAACTGGTGGCCCAGCACCTGCCCCTGATGACCCTGCCTGTGCCTTAACACACCTATCCTCATGGTCACTGTCAGTATCAGTGACATCAGATTCCCTGCAGGAGGGACCCAGCCCCACCTCACCACTTGTGAGGGGGAAACAGGGAAGAGACTGTAAGACCTGTACATCACTGCTAAACAGTAAACAAACAAACACACACACATGTGTGTGCAGACATGGCCACACATACAGAAATACACACATGCAGTCAACATACATGGCAACCCATACACTCCACCAAACAGCACCTACAGACTGCTTCAGCACCACCATAACACACAAAATAGCAGGTGATGGTGCAATGCAGTATCACAAATAAACCTGTAATTACACACATGTCAGCATGCAGGACATGTGGTGCTCAACAGCATGCAGTGCAACTGTAATCAATCCATGTTACCAACATTATACATGGCTATGATGCATGGCTTCTGTTAGTAGGTGATAGCCCTTCCCCTGGAACACACTGCACCCATGTCCACAGCATTGCTGTGCATCTGTTCAGCACCCTGGTATGTACTGTGCACTGTACCTCACAGGTGTACACACCATTGCAGGATGTGTATATGTGTGTCAGTTGTGTTTCTGCTGCCACTCACAACCTCTGTGTGTTTCTGGTTTACATGTGGACACGTGTTTAGTGAATGCTTGATGTGTATTCACAGATATCATCATCAGTGGTGCATGTATGAGTGATAGACTACCATTAGACTGACCACGGATGCAATGTACTGTACCTATGGCGAGTGTAGAGCCCATTATTGAACATTATTGAACTCTGGCTGATGTTGCCTGTGGTACACATAGGTTCATAGGTGAGTACTGGTCTATTGGTCCTGGGGCCTACATAAGCTTAGTAACAGGGGTTCCCAGCCATGCACCGCCCACTAATGTTATTCCCCTGTGCCCCTGTCAGGCTGTGGCACAGACGTACTACCCAGGGTGAATTCCTCATTTCCCATCCAGTTGTCAAGTGTTTTATTAAAGAGGGAAATGAGTAACATTTCCTGACATGAATGGGTAGTCCATTCCAGAGTGTGAGAAATCCCAAGGACAGGGTCCTATCCCTCCAGTACGTTCTGTGTAGTGTGTTGCTGAGGTTTAGGACCCTGGAGCATGTGTTTGCAGAGGGAGTGGGATGTCTTTATGTATAACATGTTCAACTGCTATGTGTATGACATAACTGTGTATGTTAGGCAGATGTCAGCTTTGCCTGGGAAATGTGTACTGCAGTGTAGCCACAGTTATCTGAGATGGCCTGTGTATTGTATGTGTTTGAGGCTGGTAATCCCATTAGTGAGGTGTGTGCTCTGTCAGTGAACATTTACAGCATGCATTATGAGTAGGTGTGTTAGATGTGTACATTGCCTACACCTTAGCTATGATATGCACAGTGAATTGAGAAGCATAACCTTAAACCATACTGACCAGCATCTGGCTGCTGCCTTGCTGGTATCCCAGAGGTACCTACATTGAGATGAGATAGAGTTGATGTCAGTGGCCACAGCTGTGGCATTGCTACAGGGTGGCTGCAATATTACAGTAAAACAACAGCTGAAGTCCACAGTACTACAGATTATGCATTACTGCTTATCAGTACTACACAGCAACAGACTCCACATTTCACATATGCATGATCTACCTGTACAGATGCATACACAACAGTGGTCTACTGATATGGCCTGGAACCTTACCTGCATGCTCCATGTCTGGCATGTGTTTAGCACCCACCTCCATGACTGTAT